>NC_137024.1:43883028-44004051 GCF_032717465.1 Coenobita brevimanus | reverse complement strand
CAGGTCCCACTTTATGAGAATTCCGCATTTATGCTGCCATATGTTTCCATGTTAAAAGGTCTCATGGTACCCAAGCCAGCCCCAGCTTCACCTTTTGAGGCAATTTTCTGATTTTTCCCAGGACATTTACCTACTTAAAAATGATTTCAGTACATACAAACACTGAAGGATTCCTCACCTTGAATTGAAGAGTTTGTGGACTTCCTGGGAGGAGGAGGAGTCGGGGTACCAAGGCAGGATAGGACTCCTACTGGTCCCCAGCACAGTCCTCTGACCACACCAGCTCCACAAAGTCCTTCAGGCATTTATAGAAGAGTCAATTGGAACTCCTTCTCTCTCCTGTTGATTGCAATGCATGTCCAGGTACCTCTCCATCATAACAAGCACTGGGTCAGACGAATAGTTGACTCGATGACTTGGCACTGTTTGGCTATTCTCCTCTCTCCTTCTAGCAGATTATGTCCAAGCTTCTACTCCTAGGTCAAACTCTTCCACCGTCTTGCTAAGTCACGGTAGGGCGGCATGGTTAGGCTGGATCAGGTGACCAAAAGAAAGAGCAAAGTTAACACACAGCACGTGCGGAGGCAGAAAGCAGGCAGAGGGTTGACTGGATTGGCCCAGGAATGCTCAGTAGACCATGACGACACTCGCGCAGACAGGTGACATGCATATGTCACGGGCAGATGCAATGGTGCACTATGAGTAAAACTGAAAGCAATTTGTCTGTTTTTTACTGTGTTTTGACCAGTTTTCTCGTGTAATGACTAAATATTCCATAAGTTTTGGCCTCAGACCACGTTTTTACTGGCCCTTGGCAACTTATTATGTTCTTTTAAGAAATGGACCATTACTCCACCTGCATATTTGTCAAAATCGCGTTTGTTGACCATTTCTTGGGCTAAAAAAAAAAGAGACCGTGTTATGACTAGTTTCGTGCTCTGATCGCCGCGTTATGCGAGGCAGTGACTGTAAATATATATATATATCGTTTCGTTTTTAAAGGCTCCAGCTATGCTTGCATGCGTTAGCCTTAGTCACCTAATGGTGACTCTCCATGTTACCCGATTCATTGCAGCCTCCCTGTTCAGTCCCTTAACCCTGAGGTCACACTCAATGACCTCATCCCATGTCTTTCTCGGTCTACCCCTCATAACCCCACCCCCAACATTAACACTTCTCACCTTCCTCACCCAATTATCATCCTCCATCCTCTCCACATGTCCAAACCATCTCAATCTACCTCTCCTCAATTACAACACCAATACACTCCAGTCCCATCCAACCTCTCAACTCTTCCATTGTGAACCCAGACTCCCCAGACCTTGGAAACCAGGGACGCACTACACATCCACCTAATCATTGTCGTTTCTGTACTTCTGAGCTGGTGAATATCTTCCTCTTTCACTGCCCAAGTCTTACTACCATACAGCATTACACTCCCTAACACATGCCCACATACAAAGACCCCTTAGCACGTAGGGAAAAGTCCTCTCAATGTCAGGAGAGGCAAGAGCTTTCCTGAACTTATTGCAACCACTTCTCACCCTAGCCACAGAGCTAGCTCCAGCCCCACCTCCTGCACACAACATGTCTCCCAAATAACAAAACTATTCCACACAGTCAAGAGATTCAGCAGCAAGTTCAATTCTTTTCCGTCTGACAATCTCCCCGACACTTCGTACACATAAAATCAACATTATCTCTCAGTCTGCCTCTGATACCACTACATCTTTTATGCACCCATTTATCACAAACACACCGCACAAGATGGAATTACTTCCCACGCCCTTGTGGCAAACTGCACATGGCCACTCTCCCTCGTCTTTGACAGTACAGTATATATACTGTATATATATACACACACACACACACACACACACACACACACACACAAAGGTGGGCATCGGTCTGTTTTTTCTGTTGCTCCATTACTAATGAAGTTACTTTTTTTGAATAATGGAGGACCCAGACTCATTACTTTTTTTTCTATAACAGAGCAGAGTAACTTCTGTTATTTTCCTAGTCCGTTACCCCGTTGCATTTGTTTGGTTGTTTGTTTCGTGGTAGATGTTTCATGTAGGTGGTATTGGTAGTGTGAATTTGTGGTGGTAACTGTAACCGTGGTAGTTGTGTTGGTAGTGGTGGACCATGAAAGGTGGTAGACTAGTGCAATCAGTATCATGGTTGTGATGCCTGGTGCTACTGGTAGATGGTAGTTATGGTAGATGCCTGGTGTGGTAGTAGTGGTTATGGCAGTAGTGGTAGTTGTGGTAACCTTACCTAGCTGGTAGTGGTAATGGACTAGTGGTAGTACTAGTAACTACTAATCAGTATTGGTGGTACAGCTGCCGAGCTGGTCAGTGATAGTGGTGGTAGCCTGGAAGAGTGGTTTCACTGGTGTGGTGCCGTGGTATAGTGGTGAGTGGTGGTAGGTGGCAAGTGCCTGAGTGGCAACTGACTGACTGACTGACTGATATCATGGTGTGGTGGTGGTGGTGGCATTGACAACTGTTGTGGTCATGGTGGTACTGGTGGTTGTGGTACTAGTTAGGTCCTAGTGATTCTGGTAAGTGGTTCTGCTGTCACAGTGTGGAAGTATCGGTAACTTGAAACTTTGCTGTGGTGGCGATGATGGTACTGGTGGTAGCCGGTACTTCAGTTGTATGTTGGCATTATGATAGCAGTGGTAGTGTGATATCACTGATATGGTGCATAACTAGTAACTTCTATCTTTCTGTCTATCTATCTATTGCCTGACGCCATAATCCCATAAAAAAGGGTGGCCATCGACTTTGAGTTATTTGTTTTACGGGGAGGGGCATTGACCCTCCACCCAACCCACTTGTTTACACGTAGGGAGCACTTATGATGTGGTGCTATGGTTACCACACAGCATTGTGAATGGTTTCTTGGCGTACAGGAAACCATTTGGCCTGTCACTCAATGTAAAGCTACCTGTAAAGGAAGAAAAAGCAATAAGACATGACAGGAAAGATGGGAGAAATAGGAAGAGAGGAGGGTAGGCACAAAAGAAAAAAAAATAAATAAATAAATAAAAAATAAAAAAAAGATAAAGGCTAAGGAAAACGTAGGCAGCACTACATCAAGTGAGTGGATAGTGGTCGCCACCACCTACCACTACTAGTAACTTATAAAGTCTAATTGTGGTGGGGAAGTTAAGGGCAAGCATGGTAAAAATATAGCTAAAATATAATAACGTTAAACCATTTAAAACTTAAAAAAGATTAGAAAGGGAATATTTAGTGTACAGGTAAGCCCTTAATTCACGCGAGGAGTTAGGTTCCCAGACCCTTCGCGTATGTAAGTAAAGTCGCGTATATGTTCTGTCCCTTGCCCTTGTGTGCACATAATTACGCATGTTTATACATATATTACATCTGAGATAATACTGTTTATGCACTACATACACCTTGCATAAACTAGCATAAAGTATTAAAAACAACAAAAAATGTAACAAATTTAAAACTGAAACCTGACAAGCACAGGCGTAGGTGGAGACACTTCAGCAGTCTGATGCACTAGCCCTCACTGCCTCCCGTATGCTACATTCTGGCCTTCTTTATTGTATGAACAGTTGACTCATTCACCCCAAACATGCAGGTTACAAGACAATTCACAGGAGTATGTGGAGACACTTTAGCAGTCTGGTGCATTAGCTCCTCACTGTCTCCCGTATGCTACAGCTTTCCTCCTTCTTTTATTGTATGAACCAGTTGACTCACCCCAAACATACGGTTCTGAGGAATGAATTCACCATCAAGTCAATTCACCATCAAAACATGGACAATTCCCCCGTCATTCTATTAATATACTTATTATTGATTAATTTAATACTTTAATAACTAATTTTCAGGGGGATTTTTTATAACTCCATATAAGTAAAAAACTAGTGTACTGTACTTTCTAAATAAAACTGGTATGTAAATAAATGACGGGGAATCGTCCTGGACGGAGAATTGTTGCCAACATTCCTCCCTGAAGTTTGTCCAACACTTTAATCCTTTCTCTGTCAGCAACATCATTTTTACAAGTCAGTTTTTGGTGTGTTACCACATGCATCACTAGCACTACGCTTATGCCCCATGTTGACAGACAAGGCACATGCAATTACTGGAAGGCAGAAAAATAAGCCACAAATAACGATTTGCAGCAGTCATGCATGGTTTGTCTGACCGTCGGATTCAAACTGACTGTGTGGTGTGTGGTGACCGATCTCCCAGGCTCCCACACACACACATACACACACACACACACACACATACATATATGTGTGCACACGTGGCAGCAGGTAGGCATTTTTTATATTTTATTTATTTCTCTTGTATAACTGAAATTACTTATTTGAATACTATAATTTTGTTTTAATTATTGTACGAAAAATTCGTGGATAACTTGAGAAATCGCGTGGAAAAAGTTCGCGTGAGATTAAGAGATAACCATGTACTTGTTTTCTAAATATTTTTGTACTTATATTAACTACAGTGGGCTCGCGCACAATGCGCGAGAGATTGGGGCGGTCCACGACCTAGGCGTAACTGGGAATTCAACGTGACTCAGGAATACATAATCTTATGGGAATAATTACATATGGGCGGTACCCCCTCATACCTGGACATTTTTGGGCCCTTAGAGACATAATAAAGGTCATATGTTTCAGACATGGTACTAATGCTATAGCTACAATAACAAAAATATGGGTAGTCACCTTTAACAACAGTAGACAACAGGCCTGATGACCTTAAATAACAGGGGGCTCCGAGGCGTAGCAACAGCTTACAGCGCCCGAACTCCCCACTGCACCTCCCCACCGAACCACCACTTCCATTCACAGACTCCTCTTGATCACCTTTCCCCAGGAGCATCAAAGTCACTCCACTTTGGCCATAAACCCTTCCTAAAGTCCAATGCTGACACTTCCTGACATTGCATCCTCTTCATCCTCAACAGGAACAGGAGCAGACGATGGTCGCTGGTTCCATAATTTTCACCAACTTGAGCTCCGCTTGTGTGTGTAGCTTGTTATGAGCGTCTGTCTTCTCCTGTTTATTTCTTCCCTGTGCCTGTCTGTGTAGAAACGGAAGAGTTTGTTGATACCAACCAGAAGTTCCTCCGTTCTTAGGTTGCTTACTTCCTGTTCCTTCACCTCCCTCTTTCCTTGAGCTTATCCACAGCAGCAAGGATCTTTGCTAATGTTTGACATACACAGCTCAGTCCTGGCCTCTTCCATCATGCTAGGCTGCTCAACTTGACTCTGTCTGGTGTCGTGGCTCTGCTGGTCAGCCTCGTCTATCCATTGCAACACTTCCTCGGGAGGCTGTTCCTCAGTAGCAGTGTGCACTTCTTGTATGTCCCGCCAATGTAACGTCCTCGAAACCTGGTACAGCTTGTGCTGCTGTCAATGTTGCTGCCTCAGCCTCGGCCAGTGGTTGAATGGCTGTCTCCTGGGTGATGCATAAGTGAGGCAAGAGCATTCTCGCCACGCATGGTTCACCATTGCAGGTGTAATCTGGGTGCCAAGCTTGTAGGAGAAATTCAACTGCGCTCTCTTCACCGTAAGTTACGCTCAAATGCCTCAACAGTCATGGCATCTGTGGCAGGTTGGGGATACAGGTGCTAGTGGAGATGGAACAGGGAGCAGATTGCTCATCAAGGTCTTCGTCGGTGGATCTTCTTGTAGGGCATGAAGCTCCTCTTGTGTGTCGGTCTTCCTGCGTAGGTAGGCGTAAACTTGCTTTATGGTAGAAATGCTTCACTGTGGCAATTAGTTCTTGATCCAGTGGCTGCACTAAGTGAGCGTCGCGTGGGGGCGGCAGAAACACAACACGACAATCCTTATGAAGATCTTCAAGGTATGTAGGGTGACTCTGGTGTGTTATCAAGCACAAGGAGCATCTTAAATGGAATGCCCAGTTCCCGACACTTGGCCCTGGCATCAGGGACACACCGCCTCGTTAACCAGTCTGCCATAATGTTCCCAGTCATCCAACCATTTGCGGACTTGTACCAATACACGCCACTTGCATCCATGTTCGAAAGGTTTTTGTAGCACATTGGGTGTGAAGCTGTGTGTACAACAACTGGCCTCATCTTGTGGCTCCCAGACAGGTTTACAGCGAAGCATTACCACGATCATCTTACACTTCTGGAGCTTGCGACTCAGGGGCTTGTTTCTGTCTTTTAGCGATGTAAGTTGATTTTTGGCATGGCCTTGTAATATAATGACGTTTCATCGATGTTGTAGATCTGGTCCTTGGTGTACTGGGTCCCTCTTCAATAATCGCTCGCAAATATCGCAGGATAGTCTCTCGCGGCCAGCTCATCGGCAGAGGCACGATTACGAGAAATCTTTCACGTAACGGAGTTCCTTGTGCTTGAGAAAACGGGGCTCCAGCCATCCAACCGATGCCCTGAAAGGCTTTTTCCACTTTTTAACCTGCGTAGATGCTGCCTTGTAAAAGAGCTGGGCTTGGTTTCGAATAAATCTTCCTACTGAGTGGAACACCTTCCTTTTCTTTCTGCATTTTGAAGGTGGCAAGATAGCGCTCCATTAGTATCATAGCATGATTTCCCACCCGCAAACGGCCGTCTCAGGGTCAGAGGCACCCGCACGTCTTCACTAAGCAGCTTCCTTTATGGCTTCACGGTTCTTCCACACAGTTCTCACTGTAGATTCAGTCAGTCCCAAGGTTCTCCTGATAGCCATGTTTCCTTGACCCTCCTCCTTCATCTTAATGATCTTTAACTTGGTGGAGTGCGCTCAGAAGTTCTCTGTAACTCTTGGGGTTGGAGCCAATGGTGCGGCGAAGTGGGCACAGAGCAGCACAAAAAACACCACACATTGTACACGTACAGGTTAGCTGTAGAGAGCGGATCCGCACAGTGCACGAGCTAGGACTGTTACGGGGCGCGCCCCGCTCCTTGTACCCCAAGCTGCGCAGTAGAATGCCCGGGAATTTCTGCACATCAACATGACGACATGTGACGTTGCGCTGTGTGAGGGGTGGTCGCGCACCAGGAGAAAATGGCATTTTTGAGCCATTTCCTTGCCTCTCCCTCGCGTTCTGTGCGGTAAACTCGCGCATTTGAAGGGTTTTTGGTTAAGGGATTTTTGGTAACTCGCAAGCACAATGCGAATCGCGCACTGCGATGACGTGCACTGTGCGAGCCTACTGTACTTTGCACAATCGTGCAAGTCACAGTAATTATAATGGATATATTTATGTTTTAATTACAGGCTAACCACCTGCATGCCAAGGACACAGAAGACCTAAAGAAAGGTCAAGGGCAAGGTCATCCCACCACTGGGCCACTGGCCGCCACCACCCATTAGTGCCAGTACCAGTACTACCAGATTAAGTACAGTGTGACTGTCAGACTCAGAGCAGTGAGCACGATGTTTAATTATGGTTTAACCCCTAAAGCGCGGGTTGTCGCGTTTGCGACGCTCGCCAAAAAGGACATAACGGCGGATTGTCGCATTTGCGATTCGAGTTAATTTTGAATAAACGTGGGCGAGGATGTTCCAGCTGGTATTGTCTATCAGTACCACCACCCTTTAGCTACAATTAGCATACTTTACCTTTGTACTACTGACCTCCGTTGTTGCCAAGTATTGCGTTTTTCCCCCCTCCCCCCACCACCATGGCCCGGCCAGCCTGGCTGTGATACATGGCAGCGCTCTGACTGCTCAGAACTGTAAATCTGCGCTCTCCTCTCACAAGCAGTTTATGCTAATAGGAAACGCTTGTTTCCCCAGCTGTCACACTAGCTTTTTTTCACACGGTTTGCCCCTGTTTAGCGTCAGTTTACCGCAGGCTTTCAAAGTGACATTATGGCGAGTTCTAGCTCTTCCGAGTCAGTGCAAGCGGCCGACAGGAACGAGAATAAAGTGACGGGCGTAAGGCAGAATAAAAAGCGCGCTGCAGTGATCTTTTGGGAAGTAATATGATTGAAAATAATGTAGTATACGTGTTTTTAGCTGTGAAAATGGAAATGTTTGTTGAGTGACGGGAAGACCACAGCCGCACTGCATGTCGGCCGTACGCTTCGTTGATTTTAGCCTTATTTTCAGTGCTTATTGTACAAATACGGATTCCAAACTACCTGTACGTTGTAGTATAAAATTTACTGTGACAGAATGAGGCTGTGGTAGAGGGGAAACCGGGTTGCTGGAGGTGTGAAAGTGAAGATTTTGTTACCCAACTTTGCAAGTCTCCACAAGTCCTTGGGTAGTCCACGAAGGCTCAACACCTGTCTCTGGAGAAAGCTGAATGTAAGTACTATCTGCCATACCAAGTATAATGTTCTAGGGTTAATCTCTGATTTTTGGCTAATATTTCCTACAGGTACTCAGACCGCGATACAACCCTGCCACCCGGGGGGGGGGGATCGGCTGTCTATTGGCCGCGCTTTAGGGGTTAATCATCCGTCTGTAACCTTTTTTGCATTACTTCCCTTTGTTACTTTTATATAATAAAATGAAATGAATGTTTTTTTTTTTTCACTTTATTTAATACAAGTAGCAGAGTAACGGTAACTTCCGTTCCTGTTGTAAAGAAGTAATGGTGTAACTGATAACAAAGTTACCTTTCTAAGTAACAAAGTAGCGGATAACAAAGTTACTTTTTAGAGTAATGATGCCCACCAGTGTGTGTGTGTGTGTGTGTGTGTGTGTATACACACACAAATATATATATATATATATATATATATATATATATATATATATGGTAGGTACTCACAGTTCACGAGTATATGGGCGACAGTGGGCGTCGCGTACTAGGAATTCGCGTACTCAGAATACATAAACTCATGGGAAAAATTATATATGGGCAGCACCCCACTTCATGGGCAACCCTTGAGACTCCTTTCAGGCCTAAGTATTGTACTGTACAGGGAAACTATCTAAGACCTATTATCTAAGGTAAAGAAAACCAACAAGATTATGGCTTTACTAAATCAACAAGGATATGGCTTAACTAAACCAACAAGAATATGGCTGCTCACCTTAACCCATGAGGAGAACAGGCTTGATGGAGGTAAAAAGGGGATCCAAGGCAGGATGAAGCACCTAGAGTGCATCACCTGCATCACCCACCACACCACCCGACACACCACTTTCTTCACCATGCTTGTCACCAGCACTTTTGACACTTTAACTAGCTAATGCACTCCCTTTGTTCATAAACCCTTCAAAGTCTATTTCTGACACCTCAGACATCGCATCATCCTCTTGATCCTCCTCAGGATATGACTCTTCTGATGTTGAAGGGAGTGATTTTTCACTTTCTTCAAGCTGCAGGTAACGGGTGACAAGGGTTTGCTTCTGTCTGTTTACTTCCTGAATGTGCTTGTCTGTGTAATAGTGGAAGGTTCTGTCCAGTGAAGTCATCACCTCCTCCACTCGCAACTGAGAGCGTTTGATGTCCTTGAAATCTTACTTAAATTTATCAAGGGCACACAGTACCCAGCGATCTCCATCATGAACAAATCTTCACTCTCCACCACTGGTGTTGCTGGCTTGTCTGCTGCGCATCATCGCCATCAGAGGGAGGGCAGAGCATAGGCAACCATTATCGCTTCTTGAGATGGCAATGTCGCATACTTGGGGTAACCCCGGATTTGGGCCACTCTTCGCTGCCGTCTCGCCTACAAGAAGTTCAATTCGCGTACTATTAAAAAATACACTAAAATTCGGAAAAAAATAGGTCCTCGCGTACAATGAGGATCGTGTACTCTGAACTCGTGTACTGTGAGTACCTACTGTATATGAAACAGGGGCTACTTATAATGAGGACCACCTTTAGTTCTTTACACACTGCTATGGTGGGGCATACTAATATATCTGTAAAATGGAGATGTACAGTCATGGTAACAACAGTTTTAAAACAAGGATATCAACTATGCAGTATATGAGTCCTCAGAATGAGATTTCAATTTCTGTGATACTACAATGGCCATTCATCAATTAATTTAATAATACCTCCATTTTTTTATTTATTTGGTGTTATTATAAAAGTGATGATGATAAAAAAACAAGCATGAATAAGTGTAAAATTATTCAGAAAATGATATGAATAATGTACATACGAACACTAAAAAAAAAATTATCTGGAAGAAATATTCACACTGTGTATTTACCTATTTGTAGTATACAGGAATTGAGCAATGCTTGTGTTGTCCTGTCTCCATATCCACACTTATTAGTTCTTGTTAGCTGCATGGTACCTTTCTCAATCACTCAGAGTACCAGAAATCCACCTGGAGGGTAGTTTTTCTACTTCATTACTTCATCATTATAAGGTAAAGTTTATCCTTGACGAGTCACTTTTCTCCTTGTGGCGTGTGACTGCCAGCCTCTACTCTAGCGCACAGGGGATAAAAGGTGGAATGGAGACTAAGGAATACAGAATGAATCAGGTCACATTATCTCTGACAATGTACAGTACTCCCATCTGCTCCAAAGGTCTCTCGAGCCAGTCCCAACCCACTGGAGTAACCTGTCAACCCCTCTTCCTACCCTACAGTGTCATTGGGGAAAGGCCCCCCCTTATTCTATTCTGACTGACCATTAATTCATGAAGAAGGTGTTATATGAGGAGAGATTTCAATGAATACTGTCAAAGCAGGTGCCATAACAAAGGAAGCTCCATCAACCCATCCTGCATCCCTCACGAGCAATTGCTCTATCTCCTCCCACGAAAGTCTACTAGGCCTATGACACCCCCAGCACCTGACACCTCCAGAAGATTGCCCTCCAGGCTGAAGAGCAAGTCAGAATCTGCCACCAGAGACAGTCATGCCCTCAAAACAGCCAATCCCAACCAAATCCTCTAGTACCTCTCGGTTACCATAACAGCACTAACACGTTCTCTGATGCACTACCTTCAGTAGCAGATCTAACTGCTCCTACCCTAGGACAAGTGGGTAACCACCATGGAGGATAATGATGTAGTTTCAGCAGGTGTTTACCTGCATCAGTATGGTAGCCCTAGTTAAGAAGACTCTGAGGACAAGGCACCTGCATGTGTCATGAGATGCACAACCACCTCTAAGCACCAGCTGCTAGGCCAAGTAAGGTTAAAGTTGTCCCACAACTTTCTACTATGGCAGGAGATGCAGAGTGCCTACACCACACCCTTAGATGGACTAAAGGCAAGTACAATCCTACTACAGAAAGGGCTAGAGTGATTAACATATCACTTTATCCAGATCTACTGTAGGCTGAAGGTGTTCCATGACCACTCTAATGTAGCAGTGTGACTTGCCCTAAAAGGGACTGATGGCTCCTGCAGAAAACTACTGTGGCAGAGTCATGTGTGCTCTCAGCTGGAATATTGCTCACCCTTGTGGAATGGATGTGGAGAGGCTGCACTAAAGCAGCTTGACAAAATTCAGAACAAAGCTGTTAAAATTATTACTAACCCTTCTATAACAAATAAACTACTTCCCCAACAGGTAAATAGGAATGTTGCCTCCCTTGCATTATTTTACAGATAGTCACACTGTCATATTGCAGAACTTCCACCTATCAGAAATCTTTTATTCCCTGAACTGCATCTCTTTGGAACACACTTCCCCAGAGTTGTTTCCCCTCAAACTTCAACCCCCAGCTGTTCAAGTCCAACTGTTAGAGATTTTTTATGAACAGAGAACACTGGTAATCTGGTGTACGGATTATTTTTTTTTATTCATTTTGTTTTTCCTTCCTATTGTAAAAAAAAAAGAAAAAAAAGAAAAAAAGAAAGAAAGAAAGAAAGAAAGTCCCTGCAGGGAACTCTCGTGTAGCAGAGGCCACAAACTGACAGCCTCATCCCTGGATGCTGAGGTGGTCTGGAAATATCCTGCAACCACCCTCCTGTGACAGTAGATGCAGAACTAGGCTAAAGATGCTCTGCAACCACGCTCCTGCTGTGCAAGCATGAGAACGACAATTCTGCCTGCCTTCAGAAAGGAGGAAGTATCCTGCAGCCACCCTACTACAGCAGGAGTCATAATCAATTATTCTTACCCTTCAAGCTAGCAACAAGAGGTGTACAGTGCCTTGCAGCCCCAGGCTATATTACTGTGTATGATTACAAGGACCAGTCTGGAGACTCCTCTTGAGGAGTTTCTGCACCATATATGAATAAATTACTGCACTATATATAAATAAATTACAGTATTACCTTCTTACTGTAACTTTGTACAGTACACATATTTTCCTTATCAATTCTAAGAAAATGTTACTATTTGTTCTATTTAGTTGTTGCTGTATGGTACTAAATTATCAGTATGTCAATGCATGAGCATAAATGGCTGCATCAGAGTCTAAATTCACTTACCTATGATGTTCAATGCTGTCTAGACCATACACAGGGATGTTTGGCAAAAGAGCGTGCCAAGGCATTGACATATGGTGAACCCACTACAGAGAATGGACAATAAGGGCTGAAGAAATATACCAGGTGGCAGGGCCCAGCAGTGGTCCTGCCTGTTACATTAGGGTCTACCTGCAGTAGCTTCAAGAGGGTTGTAGCATTGATGATCTGAGGAGAGAGAGGTTTCCTCAGTTTTATGAAGCTTTTTTGTTTGTTTGTTTCTGGAAAAAAAGGAAGTTGACATGCATGAAAAGCAATATAGTATATATATATACATACAGACATATATATATATATATATATATATATATATATATATATATATATATATATATATAAATCTATCTATCTATCTTTCTATCTATTGCCAGACACCATAATCCTGCAAGGGGTGGCCATTTGACTTTGAGTTATTTGTTTTACGGGGAGGGGCACTAACCCTTCACCAACCCACTTGACATGTAGGGAGCATATCTGGTTGGTTATATGGTTACCACCCAGCGTTGAAAATGGTTTCTTGGCTTATAGGAAACCATTTGGCTGGTCACTCAATGTAAAGCCACCTGTAAAGGAAAGAAAAGCAATAAGAAGTGACAGGCAAGATGGGAGAAACAGGAAGAGAGGAGGGCAGGCACAGAAAAAGAATGATAAAGGCTAAGGAAGAAGTAGGCAGCACTACATCAAGTGAGTGGATGATGGTCGCTACCACCCAATACGTATACGTACATATATATATATATATATATATATATATATATATATATATATATATATATATCACAAAAAAAAAATAAATATATATATATATATATAGAAATCTCACAATAAATAAAAATCTATTCTTTAAATGATGAAAGCTAAAAAACAGAATGGTGAACACTAAGCATGAAGTGTATGGAAAGTAAGTGAACCATACCTGTTAACACATCCTCAGACTCTAGAGCACTGAGAGTATAGGGGAAGATGACATAAAATGAAAACCTCTCACTATTATTTTACCAGCATTATTTAGGCCATAAGTATCTGCAATTTTCAGATTCCCATAACCTCACTATAATTTCATTGTAAGGATTAAAGCAAATTTCCCAAGATATACAGAATATAAAGTGAACACTGGCAGTTGGTGGAGGAAAAAAAAAAAAAAACAGCAGCCAATATACAGCCAAATAAAACAACGGTAACTACACAGAATAATACATGAAATATTCTGGTCACCTCTCCTGTCATTGCACCAGCAAAGTCCTAGATAGGCTTTATTTATTCATTATATAAAAAAAATAGATGAAGTAAGCCATCTGAGAATGGCAAAACTGAACTGCAGGGTTTTGGCCTTTGATCCCTTTCTGGAAAACATATATATAAAACACCAACCATCTTCCTTAACCTAAGGTGACCAGATTTATTGGAGCTAAAAGCAAGACGCGCGCGAGCATGCATATGTGTGTGTGTGTGTTTGTGTGTCTATAAATAGATAGATAGATTGATAGATAGATAGATAGATAGATAAACAGATAGGTAGACAGATAGACAGACAGATAGATATAGATAGATAGATATAGATAACAAATAGATACAGTAGATATATAAACAGATAGATATTGACTAATGTGACAGTGACCGCTGCTGCGCTACACCTCAAACTGAGGCTGTTAATCAAACACTGACGTCTCCTACGAACTCCGAACATACTTTACGGTACAGTGAACAGGTCGACCAAAGTTACCAGCTAGTGAGCATTACAGATTTTATATTAATAATTCAGTATTTCATTTGTTTAGGATTATGCATAATTTAACTAATTCATCCTAATTTCATAAAAGAAGGCCATGTTATATCTAATGCAATAGTAAGTTTCTAAAAGCGGGACAATTAAGATAATTTGCTCAAAAAGCGGGACATTCTAGTCACAATTAAAAAAGCGGGACGGACGTCCAAAAAACGGAACTGTCCTGCCTAAAAGCGGGACTCTGGTCACCTTACCTTAACCTCTTTAATTATATGACAAATGCCTAATTTTATTTTAGCTATCACCCAACAATTTCACTAGCCTTACAAGAGTTATTTTGAACTTTAGAGCTTAGATACTGTCTTTATTAACCTCTTGAGTGGAAATGTCTTCAGTTAAAATTGTCTGACAGTGGCAAAAAATTCTTCTGACTGATGGGGTTAACAAACACCAACAGCTTCACCTCCACATCAGTCACTGGCTCAGTTGTGTTGACTGGAGCACACACGGCTTTTTTGCTGCCACTACCACTGCTGGGGCCATTAGTCTTGGTAGCATTGGCATCAGGATCTGCCTCTTGCTTCTCAGGTGATCCCGATGATGATAGTGCTTCTTCATCAATCTATGGGAAAAAAATTTAAAATAAATTTGGTGATAAAGAACAAGATTCAAAGGGTAGCTTATGACACATCACGCTACTCTATGCTATTATGCTATCTAGAATAGCATGGTATGACAAATATTATTCAAATGAACTTACACTGATTTCAGCTCACTGTCTGATATGACTAGGACCAGTAAAATACTAAAAAAGAACTTATCTGTTTTGCATGGAATAAAAAAACAGAAAAAGTGTGCAAGTGTGCATGCATGTATATGATGTGCATCATGCATGAAGATCACTGTTTACTATGTGAAGGAAATATATTTCATTGCACTGCAATAAACAGATTTATACATGTGTTTGATTAGACTTACTTATAAAGTCAAGGTGAGAGAACTGATGACTTCTCTAAACTCCCTCTGAGAAAAGTGGACGTGAATTGTGTTGAAAGGAGCCTGACTGATTACATGCTCACAGAGAGGTCGATGCTCAGAATGGCTGCTGATACAAGGGCCATGAGAGGATGATGTGGAAGTCTGTCAGATCATACAATTGTAGTAATGCAAGAACAAGCTGAGAGGAGTGAGGTGGACCAGGAGAGAGAGGAGCAGTCAGGGAGAAAGACTGAAAATCGAGATGCTGAAGATCAAAGAAATGACAATGAATACAAGACCAAAGTAAGGGAGGAGTTGGAATCAGTGAAGTGGAATGAAATGGATCTGGAGAGCCTGTGGAATGCATATAGGAACTGCAGAGTTAGGAATGCTGAAGTGGCGTGTGGTGTGGCACGACTAACAAACAAAAGAAGAAAGGTACAGCAAGGTGGGATGAAGAGATTAAGAGAGCACTGAAGGAAAAGAGGAAGAAGTGGCTAGAAGTGGTTGTTTGATGAACAGGGGTTCAATTCAAATACGAACTGAATATACTGAGTGCATGAAGCATGTAAAGAGACTAGTGAAGAGGAAAAAGGAGGTAAATGATGATTAGGAAGAAAAATTAATGCAAACTACTCTGAAATTAGGAAGTTATTATAGAAACAGTGTGGCAATGTAGAAGTGACAGCTGAAAGAAATGTGAAAATGTGAAGGATGTAAGTGGCAGATTATTAACCCATGGGATTAAGCAAAGACCAGATGGAATTAATATTTTGAAAACCTGATGAATGGGAATGAAGAGAGCACAGTGGCTGTAAACATGATTGGTTTTGGAGGTGTGCAGAGAAGGAATGCAGTGCCAGAAAATGTGAAAATCGCACAGGTGAAGAACGCTGTGAAGGGGCTGAAAAATGGGAAAGCAGCTGGGGTTGATGAGCTGTATGCAGAGATAATTAAGTGTAGTGGAGAAAGCGGAATGAAGTGTCAGCTGGAGATATGTAAGAAGGCATGGATGAGTGAAACTGTGCCAGCAGAGTGGAAAAAGGCTGTGATTGTATTCCTGTACAAAAATAAAGGTAAACAAAGTGAGTGCAAGAATTATCGTGGCATAAGTTTACTGAGTGTTGTAGGGAAGGTATATGGAAGAATTATTGTACAGCAAGTAAGTGAGATATCAGAAGTCCTAGTGAGTGTTGAACAGAGTGGCTGTAGAAGTGGCAGAGGGTGTTTGGATTAAATATTTGCAGTGAGACAGATAATGGTGAAGATGTGTGAGAAGGACAATAAAATGTTTACAGCATTTATGAATCTGGAAAAAGCATATGACAAAGTAGGCAGAGAAGGTTCGTGGAAGGTTTTTTGCATGTACAGTATAGATGGTTAACTGCTAGGTGCCATCAAGAGTTTTTATGATGATAGTGATGCATGTACAAAGGTAAATGGGGATCTAAGTGAATGGCTTACGATCAATGTGGGTGGTGTGACAAGGTTGAGTGATGTCTCCATGGTTGTTCAATATATATATGGCTGGGGTGATTAGCAAGGTAAAACCATGTGAAATGGAGAGAGGGATGGCATTGGTAATGAATCGTGATGGATGGAATATCTCAAATTTGTTGTATGCTGATGATGCAGTGTTACAGTACTTCCAAATGCCAGACAAGAATTTGGTAGACTAGTGCAGAGTTTTGCTGATGTCTGTGAGTGTCATGCCTTGAGTGTAAATGTGGAAAAGAGTAGTCATGGGTACTGAGTGAAAAGATGACTCCCAGTGTGATGTTACGGTGCATGGAGAGAGACTGGAATTACTGAGAGAGTTAAAATACCTGGGAAGAGTGATAGAAAAGAGAGGAAAATGTGCAAAAGAAGTGGAAAGTAGAGTGACACAAGGAAGGCAGCTAGTGTTAAGAAGGCCTTGATAAGAAACAGAGGCTTGAGTGCTGCAGCTGCATGAGGCTTACATGAAGGAGTGTTAGTGCCAACTTTAACATATGGATGTGAGAGTGGTGTGGCATGAAAATGAAAAATTAAGAGTGAAAGCAGTTGAGATGGGACTGCTGAGGAATGTATGTGGAGTACAGAGAGTGGATAGGACATGAAATTATGTGATTTGTGAAAGATCTGGAGTGAGGAAGTCTGTGGACACCAGAATCGAAGCGAATGTACTGAGATGGTATGGTCATGTGGGGAGAATGGATGACAATAGAGTGATGAAAAAGATATATCTGAGTGAATTTGAAAGAGGGACGAGGTGAGGTAGGCCAAGGAGAAGGTGGAGGGATATGGTGGATGAGTGTGTGAGGAATAGAGGTATGAATGTCCGTGAAGCGAGGGGACTGACAAGAGATCGAGCTGGCTGGCTGAATGTTGTGAGAAGAAGTGCATGACCAGGGACTTGACAACCCATTTTAACCTGAACTGGGTTCGGACTGATTCCATCGGATACATTTATGTGAAGCTACTGAATGTGGTGAAAGTTTTTGGAGTATCAGATAAAGCCAGGATTCTGGGGGCTTGAATGGCGAGTGAAAGGAAGCGTGGCCCATTGGACTGGGCAAACTTGGTCTGGATGCTGCTACTCTTCACCCTGCCCTAGGGTGGGAAAGGATATCCGGATAATGATGATGATGATGGTGTGTGTGTGTGTGTGTGTGTGTGTGTGTGTGTAATAACTGAAGTGAGACTTACCACATTAACCCTCTTATATACGAGGGCTCGGTAAAAACCCCAACCATTTGTAATAATGAACGAAAAAAAAAAAGTAAAATTATCATTCTGAATTGTTCACTCATTTATTCAACAGTGATTTCTCATAGATATATAGACATTTTGTCAATGGTTGTTAAGAGAAAGTTGTGGAGCATTTAACAAGCACTTACTGTATGAAATGTTTATATATCTCTAAAAAATTTGTATTGAATAAATGAGTGAAAAAAAAGGGTAATTTACTTTCTTTTTTCTTTCTTCTTTCATTATGAGTGACAAGCCAAATGGTTTCCTGTACACCAGGAAACCATTTACTACACTGGGCGGTAACCATATAACCAGATTACAGCATCTGGTGGTTTACTGGAAAATTAAAGCACTCCAATTGGATTGAGCCTGTGCAGGTTTCTATCCAAGGGACAGTTGGGATTCATGGCTCACATAATGCCACTCAAGGATGAGTGAGGATGGTAACTCTCATCTTAAATGTCTGGACCAACTTGCCTAGGCCCTGGCTCCTATGCTCCTCATGGGGCAACAAGATTAGATGATGATGATGATTAGGAATATCATTTATTCATTTATAAAAACGTTGTAATTTCATAATACTGTAATACAGTTACAAACAAAGGCAGGGAAATGAAGTGTTGGGAAACATTTTACAATGCTGAGCCAGCTGCTACTAGAGCAGCCGGGTGTGGTCAAAGACCGTAAGATATTTCTGTTCTATAAGCCATTACCCCTTAAAAGACAGGCATCAGAATGTTTTGACATATGCTCAAGACACGCATAATTGGCGAGTGCGATATGGTGAGGGGGGGGGTAGTGGGGGGTGGGAGGGATGGTGGTGGAATTTTGGGGTGATGCCAGGGAGAGGGCTGGGTGGTTGGGGGAGGTGGGGGGTGGGTGTGGGGGGTAGGGTGGGGTAGGGGGATGATATGTTGGGGGTGGAGAGGGGGTGGGGTGGTAGGTAGATGGGTGGGGGTGGCAGTGGGGGTTGGAGGGGTGGGGTGGTTTTGTGGGTGATGGGTTTGGGGCATAGGGGGTGGATGGGTGGAGGGCTAGGGGGTAGGGGGTTGGGGATGGTGGGGGTAGATGGTGGTGGGTAGGGGGTGGGAGATAGGGGGCTGGGGTGGTAGGGGGACTGTTGGGGAGTAGGGGATGGTTGGGGGTAGAAGGGGTCATGGGAAATGGGTGGTGGGATGTGTGGGAGGTGGGGGGTTAAGAGTGGGGAGGGTGCAGGTGGTGGGAGGGTGGGGGATAGGGATGGTGGATGGTAGGGGGCAGTGGGGCTTGGTGAGACTGTGGAGGAATTTGGGGGGCTGTGGGGGTTGGGGTGGGGGGGTGGGGGCTATGAGGGTGTGGCAGGGGGGTTGGGGTGGGAAGGTGGGGGTGGGGAGGGTGTGGGTGTGGTGATAGGGGGATGGGGTGGGTGGGGGGAGCGCGACTGCATATGCGGACACCCGTCTTTTTGACCCCTGTACCCTCCGACAACATATGCAGACACCCATCGTTGAGGGGTTAAAATCTTTCTGACAGAGCTAGATGTGTAATTTCTTTACAAAAATAATCACAATTAATGCTCTACAAATTTTTCTCAACAAGCACTGACGAAATGTTTATACAGTACGTCTGTAAGGAAATCAGCATTGAATAAATGAGTGAATGACGAAATAAGGTACAGTAATTTATCTACTCATTTATTCCTTTATAACATGAAGCAATTTCATGGCAGTAGAGTTATAAATAAAGGGAGGGGAAAAAGTTGAATGAAAACATTTTCCAAAGTCGCGCATATCGCTGAGTGAAGGGTGTGAGGTACGTAAGGTCTGGGCCAGCAATGAGGGTCATGCAATACTCGGAAGCTATTCAATGTGGGTTGCGTTAAAAGAGTTAGAGAGGGTTAATCACACTTTCCTGGCCAGGATTCAAAATTGGCCCTCGCACTCCAAATGGTACTGCGCCAAACAGAGGATCCCCACTTTGCCTATGGGCAATGCGTGCATTTATCGACCCCATTACATTCCCCCCTTTTTCTCCCCTTGGTGATTAATTTGGTGAGTTTTGAACACAGGTAGCATAGCAATGGAGGCCGACCACACTGAACAGCTCATCCCTGGGATATAAAGAATAGGACACTCCCAGCTAACCAAGGTAGGCTACATCAAATTGCCAACCAAGCCTCGCCTCAAATCCCAGACCACTGCCAACCAATGTAATAACTGAACCGAAACGTAACAAATTAATCACACGGTCCTGGCCAGGATTCGAACTTAAGCCCTTGTGCTCCAAACACGCGCACGTTACCCCTGAGCCAAACAGGGGATCCCCACTTTGCCCACGGGCAACGCGGACATTTATAGACCCCATTACATATGTTACAGGAAGTTTGTGAAACCAGTGATTTCATGAAATCCCTAGTGAATTCGTGAAATGAGTTTAAACTGGGATGGGTTAATTAAGGTTTAGTTAGTTTAGGCTTGGTTAGGTTAGGCTGGGATAATCTAGGTTAAGTTTAGGTTATGTTAGGCTAGGTTAGTCATGTTGGGTTAGGTTATATTAATTTAGATGAATGCTAAGTTATGTTATGAGTTCATCTAAATCAATCTAACCTAACTAACCTAGCCTAACATAACTTAAACTTAACCTAGATCATCCTAGCCTAGCCTAACTGCTGCCTAAATTAACCTTAGATAGGTAACCCTTTTTTTTTATCTCAATGGGTAACCTGGGGTCTCAATACCCCAAGGGAGAAAAAAAAAAAAAAAAAAAAAAAAAAAAAATTAGTTTATTGGAATGAGCTTTAATACATTAAAAAAATTCAAGCCATTTTCTTTCATTGAGGACAAAAAAAAAGTTTAAATGAAAAAATATATTTTAGAAATTTTTGAAAAAAAGGTGCAAAATGTTGTATACGCTAAGTTTAACCTTAACCCTAGGAAAACTGAAAGCCAATATCCTAAACTTTTGGGCCATCTCCTGTAGACTGATGTTGAGACTTCCTGTAAACAAAAGGAGACACACAGCAAATGAAAATTAACTGTACACAAGGAATGACATATGACGCGACGTGATAGGTAACCTGGGGTCTGACAGACCCCAGAGGCTCTATAAAGCAAAATTAGAGCCAGTTCCAGGAATGACTCCATCATCCCCATGAACGACTTCACTAGACAGGAAGGTAAACCGGAAGGTCAGATCCCTCAGCCTTAAGACCATATGTGAAAAAATTAATTTGGGGGGCCTAGGACTTTTGAGAACCTAACCTAAATTAATCCATCCCAGTTTAAACTCATTTCACGAATTCATTAGGGACTTCATGAAATCACTGGTTATGCAAAGTCCTAATAACATATACAGAATGTATGTATATATATATATATATATATATATATATATATATATATATATATATATATATACAGTATATATATCTATCTATTGCCAGACGCCTCAATCCCGTTTGGGGTGGCCACAAACAAATCGCCTCCAAGTCGCCCTGTCCCCTGCCATTTCACTACCCTGCTCCCAACTCACACCCCCCTCTCTCATATACCTCTCCACCCCATACCTCCATCTCATCCTCGGCCTCCCCCTCCCTCTTCCCCCCCTCCACCTCACTCACATACACTCTCTTCGTCAGTCTTTCACCCTCCATCCTCTCCACATGGCCAAACCACCTCAGTGTGTTCCTCATAAAGCTCCTTATGACATCCACATCAACACCACAACGTTTCTTTATATCCTCATTCGTCAGCCTATCCCTCCATGTGACTCCACAGGCTCCTCTTAAATAACTCATTTCCACGGCTCTCTTGACTTGTGTCCTTCCAACAACGTCCAAGCTTCACTTCCGTACGTTAGAGTTGGTATCACAATACTGTCATGTAGTAACTTTTTCACTTCCATGCTCACTTCCCTGTTTCTTGTCACTGCTTTCAAATAACCAGCAACCTTTCTTCCCTGCTGTACCCTTTCAAGCACTTCACCCTCCAAACCTCCATCCTTACTTATCACACTACCCAAGTACTTAAACGTACTCACATTTTCCAATTCCTCACCATCCAACCTCGCTGTACATTCACTGACTTCACCTCTCTCAAAGACCATCACTTTACTCTTCCCTACATTCACCTTCAGATATATACCTATATATATAATCAGACCCCTATATATACAATCAGACCCCTATTTACAAAGGATCGACTTACAAAAAATCCAGATATGAAAAAATGTGTGTGTGGCAGGTCAGTTATGGGAAGAAAGATGGGGTTAGGTGAAGACACTGACAAGGAGGTGAGGTCTTAATTGCAGTTCAGGGAAGGGTAGGATATAAGTGGAGGAGCAGAGACAATAATGGGATCATGGCCCCAACCCTCTTTCTCATTCATAGAAATGACCTCCTATCTGTCACTCACAACGCAATACACTCTTAAACTGATGACTCGACCCTTCATAGTTCTATCACATTTAGTACCTCCTTTACACAATTTGATATAAATTCCCAAATAAACAAAGCAATTTCTCTGAACCAGGACCTTTCTAAAATTAATCAATGGGGACAAACAAATCTGGTATCATTTAATGCTCAGAAAACTAAATACATTAATTTCTCCAACAGAAAGAATCCCTCAGACTCTCACATAATTTTAAATGCTGTCAATATTCCCGTATCCACTACAATGTTTCTAAAAAATTGGGACTTATGTACAGAGTTCGTGAGTTCTTCACTGACAAGCAGATGGCCACAACATACAAAAGTCTTGTGCGTTCTCAGATCTAATACTGTTCACCACTGTGGAGCGGATGTGGAGAAGTTGCATTGAGGCAGTGGGACAAATTCAAAATAAAGCCAATAGATTAATCAATAATCATGCCATTGTGCAGGACCTTCCTCCATTATCAGTACATAGAGATGTTGCTTCTTTAGTATTATTTTATTGATATTTTACTGTAAGTGCTCTGACGAGCTGGCTTCAATTGTGCATCCCCTTCACATTTTCTCCTGAAATACTCGGCAGCTGGAAGCGCCCATGAATTCACGCTCTCTCCCCCGCAATGCAGAAGCTCTGCTTATCAAAATTCATTTATCCCCAGAACTACTATTCTCTGGAATTCACTTCCTGGGAGTTGCTTCCCACAAACAGTTAATCCACTTCAATTTAAATCCAGTTGTTATAAATATTTTATGAATGGAGGATGCCTTTAGGCACATGGACTTATTTTTTTTCCTTTGTTTTTCCTTCCTCCATTCACTATCCATAAAAAAAAAAAAAAAAAAAAAAAGTGGGTGGGAGAGAGAGAGAGAGAGAGAGAGAGAGAGAGAGAGAGAGAGAGAGAGAGAGAGAGGATAGCACAGAAGTAGGTATGAAGAAGAAAGGCGATGAGATAAAGAACTTTGTGACCTCAGTAAATATGGGATTAGGGTTGGGTTGGAGGGAGGGGGAGAGAGAGAGAGAGAGAGAGAGAGAGAGAGAGAGAGAGGATAGCAGAGAAGTACGGTAGGGATGAAGCAGAAAGGTGAAAAGGGTAAAGGGAATGAACTCTGTGACCTCAGTAAATATGGGATTAGGCTTAGGTTGGAGAGAGAGAGAGAGAGAGAGAGAGAGAGAGAGAGTATAAGAATGAGAGATGGACTTACAAAAAAAAATGACTTGTGAAAGACCTTTAGGAATCAATTATTTTCGTAAGTTGAGGACTGCCTGTACATACAGTATGTGTATATATATATATATATATATATATATATATACACACACACACAGTAAAAGCTCGATTAACTGGAATGCATGGCGATTCTTCCATTCCGGATATGGAATTTTCTGGATAATCGAATGTTACTCTTAGAAATTTACTGGGAGGTCAAACAAATGAAACAGTACCAAACTTGGGACTTTATTTCATAAAGTACATTATTCAGTATTAGATACTGTACAGGTAAGATACAGTACAGGCACACTCACGCTCACTAATATCTGCCCAGGGGTGCCCCATTCCTACCTCAGAATACCCAGGGAAGAGGGGAGGGGGGGGACGAAATGAGCTTCACCTGCCACTACCCCAGCTCCCGACGATCCCCCATACCCCTACCCAACTCCCCACCCTATCCGTCATTCTTAACTAGCACTTACATCTCAAGCTAATTTCATGCTTAACACTCTTGGTTCCACTACTAATACAAACAAAAAGCATTAGGATATGTTAAAAGAATATAACTATCAACACGCTGCAGCAAGAAATTAATGCATTATGACGTTGACAGTAAAACAAAAATGTTAACAATGGCCACTTCAGGCCTCCTGTGTTGGGTGCACTGCTTTGCACACACACACACACACACACACACACACACACACACACACACACACACACACACACACACACACACACACACTGAAAAACACAGACATAAACACACCCAAACACACAGGCACAGACACGGACACATGCAAACACCCAACGCATGAGGCCTGGGATGGCCATTGTTAACGTTTTTGTTTTATTGTCAACATTATAATGCATTAATTTCTTGCTGCAGCATGTTCATAGTCATATTATATACTTTTTATATATCCTAGTGTTCTATATTTGGGTATTAGTAATGTGACTATAAGTGTAAAGTATGAGGTTAGCTTGAGATGTATCTGCCAGATAAGAATGATGAGTGGGGGGCTGGGAGGGGTATGGGTATGGGGGAGGGTCGTGAGCTGGGGTAGAGGCGGGTGGAACTCGTTTCGTCCCCCCCTTCCCGTCTGGGTATATGGGGGTACGAAGGGGGAATCCCTGAGCAGAAATTATTGATCGTGAGTGTACACTACAATACACACAAAAAGACAGCTAGAGAAATTGTACAGGACTGAACACAAACCAGCAAACATTACCAAAAATTATTTAAAGAAAAATTTAGCATATGTTACAGGCCAAAATAATTTTGAAAACTTAGCTGCATACACTACTTTACCCTGTACTGTACAGAACTAATCAAGAATTATAGGGAGACGACAATATCCAGAATATTTCCGACCCCATGCCTGATCAAATTTGCGTTCTGGTTATATGAGGAGCTGATGCATCGGATGCCAGTTAATCGAGCTTTTACTGTATACAGCTACCACAAAATGACTTAGGATCCCCCCACAAGGTATTAAATAACATAGAAATCATAGTATATCGCAATGTTTGTTCATGAAATGCCATTCATTAATACGAAATCATGTTTCCCTTGTTTTTCAGGACCAGTTGGATGTGTTTTGGCATGGAATTACTTATCTCTCAAGTAATTATCTAAGGACATTGCACCAAACATCTGTCAGTTCAGTCTTGAGGTTGTCCAGATCGGGTGTCTTCTTCTCTGCCACGATTTTCTTCATCTCTGCCTAGCAGTTTGCTATCAGATTTAGATCCGGACTGTTGCCACGCCAGTCAAGGACCTCAATCCGATTATCTTGAAGCCATTTTGTCACCTTGCTTGACTTGTGACATGGAGCTGAATTGTGCATTAAAAAGTCGCACCCATGAATAGCACAAAAGTTTAACAAATGATCTTTCAGAACTTGGATGTACTGGCCACCATTCGTCATCAAGTTCTTAGGAAGAAAGTAGAGGCCTCCCCGTCCCATTTCACCTGAGAAACACCCCCATACCATTACTGATTGTGGGTGCTTAACAGTCGGCATCGTATAAGCAGGGTCTTATCGACTACGGGAGGCAGGGCGACGAACCTTGGCAGAACGCACCTGGAACACTTGAAATGTGCTTTCGTCGGAAAACATAACTTTTGTCCACTCATCCAATGTCCAGTGTGCATACTTCTTGGCAAACTGAATGCGGTGCTTCTTCATGCGCTCAGTGAGAAGCGGTTTCTTGGCTGTGGTGCGGCTTGGCAAACCCAGCTCCTTCTGCAAGCGGTGTTGGATAGTTCGAATTGAGACGTCTTGTAACAGCTGGGGATGCATTCTCTTCAATTCTGCTGCTGTCAGTCGAGGATTCTTGATTACTTCCCTCTTCAGAAGCGTATCTGTACCTCTGCAAGTTGTCCTCTTCTTTCCACCACCATGCTTGTGCTCTGGTACAACATCAGGTGGCAGGCTGCGCGCTGCAGCAAGAATCTTCATGACGGTCAACTTTGCACGTCCAGTATGTTCACAGATCATGTTGATAGGGACATTATCCTGCCTCCATGCAATGATACGGACCCTCTCATCCCTTGAGCAGTAATTTCCAGGCATGACAACACTCTCTATCTATCTGTCTATTGCCAGACGCCATAATCCAGTATGGGGTGGCCATTTGACTCTGAGTTATTTGTTTTACAGGGAGGGGCACTAACCCTCCACCAACCCACTTGACACATAGGGAGCACGTATGGTTTGGTTATATGGTTACCACCAAGCGTTGTAAATGGTTTCTTGGCTTACACTCAATGTAAAGCCACCTGTAACAGGAAAGATGGGAGAAATAGGAAGAGAGTAGGGCACGCACAGAAAAAGAATGATAAAGGCTAAGAAAAGTAGAAGGCAGCATTACATCAAATGATGACTCTAGGAAAATAATAGGGCAAACAGTAATGCATATGAAAAAAAGGGGAGGTGCAAGCTCGGAGCGATGGGAACATATACTCCCACTCTCGCATCTGCACAAGCACTGACTTGCTGAGTGTTTCACCACCTCCCGCCAACACCAGAGGAATAGACATTTACTTCTTGCCCAAAAAATTCACTTGGTAGAGGTGGAAACACAAAGCAAAGAGAAACAACTCTCCCACAGCAATTGTGTATGTAAGTCCTAAGTCAATTTGCGGTGTGTGTGTGTGTGTGTGTGTGTGTGTGTGTGTGTGTGTGTGTGTGTGTGTGTGTGTGTGTGTGTGTGTGTGTGTATATATATATATATATATATATATATATATATATATATATATATATACTCTATGTATACGTATATGGTGGACAGGGACACCCATCATCCACTCACTCAGTGTAGGGCTACTCCAGGGTGACTACAATGAGTGATGAGCCAAATGATGAGACACTGGGTGGTAACCATATACAGTAACCAATCCATATGTGTTCCCTACATGTCAATAGGTGGGTTGGTGGAAGGTTAGTTCCCCTCCCTGTAAAACGACTAACTAAAGAGACAAATAAAATGCCTCGTATCCAGATGGACTTACAGGTAATGGCCAAGGACCGAACAAGAGACACAATGAGGATGACAACATGGAATGTGAGGGGTGAAAGTGAGAGATTGTTCAGGTGAATGAGGATGCAAAAGTAGACATATAATGACTGACACCAAATGGAAAGGTGAGAATATGACAGAGTGGGAGTATGGATTGTGTGGGAGTAGGTGAGAATGATGAGGGAAAGGAGCATGTGTAGTTACATGGAGAGATAGCCTGACAAGTGAGAAAGTGAAGAAGTGCTCTGGTGTGGATGTGGATATGAAGAAAGTGTTAGAAGAAATACACTGGGGTGGTTTGACCGTGTAGAGAGGATGGAGAGTGAGAGACTAGCCTACCTAGGAGTGTATGTGAATGAGGTGGAGGATGGATAAAGGACGAGGAGACCAAGGATGAGATGGAGGGATGGTGTAGAAGTAGGAGAGAGGGGGGGGGATGTAAGCTGGGAGAATAACAGTCAAAATATCAGGGGACAGGGTGACATGAAGACAATATGTTTGTGGCCACCCCTTATAGGAGTAAGGCATCTGGCTATACACAGTATACAATTTATATATATAAACATACATGCATGAGTGTGGGTGTGGGAGGCTTCCAATGTGTAATGAGAGAGGTATGCATGGAAATGTTCTGCTTCCACTGCAGCACAACATTCTGCCATCAATGAAGGAACCTCCACAGGGTGCAAACATATCAGAATACATGAAAGAACATATTACTATGTCCCAAAGATGTTCACTCCAGGTTAAGAGTGAAACTAGATACAGCATAGATAATAATATACACAGATACGTTATGTGCCCAATCACTGGAGACTTGTCAAGACGAAATACAGTACTGTATCACTAATCTCTGAACATCTTTTGTTATGTACAGTTCTATGCAAATGTGAGATTTAAACATAAAGTTGGGTGTTACACCAAGAAACTGCCTTCCCTGGAGATATTTTTTTCCTAAAAAACAATAATAGTATAGCATCATCATCTAATCCTGTGTTGCCCCATGAGAAGCATTGAAACCTGGGGCTAGGCAAGTTGGTCCTGACATTAAGATGAGAGTGGCTAGCCTCACTCATCCCTGAGTGGCATTATTTGAGCAATAAACCCCAACCACCCCTTGGATAGAAAACTGCACCGGCTCAATCCAATTGGAGTGCCTTAATTGTCCACTAAACCACCAGGGGCCACGTTTTGGTTATATGGTTACCATTCACCATAGCAAATGGCTTCCTGGTGTACAGGAAACCATTTGAATTGTCACTCAATGTAGAGTCACCCGTACGCAGAAGGAAGGGGAAAGAATGAAGGAAGCAATACTAGCACCTGTATAATAATACCTAACAGAAACGTGACAGATACTTCTAAGGGTACATAAGAACTTAAATATTATAGCACAGCATTTCATATGTTTACTTACCTCAACATCACTAATACTTGCTTCTGTGGCTGAATATTCAGATGTCTGATCATCTTCATCATCTGTAAGACCTTCTGGCTGTAATGGAACATAGGTAAAGGTAACTATGTAGAGTAACTGATCTTTATGTCCCATATATATTGTATTGCCCAAACTGCAAACTGCACTTAAACTTCTTGAAACACTTCAGTATTTTGGTATTCTATTTCATTCTCTCTACTCCCATTCTGTTCGGCTTCTTTACCTACTGGAACTGATAACTTAGACACTATCACCATTAAGCTTTTCAATCTGATGACACATTTTATTAATACTGTACATTTTTACTACCCCCAAACAATTTTATTCAGCCTTGGGGATACATCAAGTAATGAAATTATCAATGAAGACTATATTTAACCTGTGGATTGTGAGCCACAGCTCAGGCTGGGAGGTGTCGCGTTGTGGGCCACAGCTCAGGCTGTGTTGGCCACGCATCACCTCTAACTACTCCATCCCTATGCAAACTTGAGCATGGCACTACACAAAGACGGATTTTTTTTTTTTTTCAATAGATGCCCTGGATGTTTATCTTTAAGTATTTAATAAACAAAAACTAACTTTTTTTTTTTTTTTTTCTCACTACTCCCCTATGCAAACTTATGCAGGGCCCTACGCAAAGATGGAGAGAGATTATTTTTTTCTTTTTTCACCAGATGATGCCCTCGATGTTTATCTTCAAGTTTATAATAAACAAAACCCTTTTTTTTTTTTTTTTTTTTTTCATTTTTTGTGCACCACAAGGTGGGATAAAAAAAAGGTTAATTGTGCAATCCACAGGTTAAACCTTCTAGTTTGAAGTCATCCTCCATAACCAGATAAATTTGCTGGAATACAGCAAGAATAAAATGAACAATACATCATTGGACTGAAGGGGTTAACTCCTTCAGTACAATGATGATTTCTGTTTATTCTGGCTTCCACTGATTAATTTTGTCACATTAGAATGGACCTGTAGTATCAAAGGGAAAAAATAGAAAATAAATTAAAGGAACGATACAATACACAACTTTAAATAAACAACTACAAAAACAGCCTTCCATTGTACATTACACTAAAGCATACAGTATATAGCTTGGTGACTTTTTATGATAATGTTGCAAAATAATAGCATAGCCTAATACAGCAGTTATATCAAAATGTACTGCATACAGTACCAATAACCTACTGAAAATAACCATTAGTGTATTATAGCAAAAGTTTAACAGTATACTGTAATGATTCTGCATAAACTTGTTCAATTATGGTTGAACCTGTACTTTACTGTATACTATTGTTGTTGTTGTATAACCAAATTATGGGGTGAAGTGGACCTGCTATGGTGCTCCTGTTAACTAGGTCAAGAGATCCAAATGCAGCAACCATCCAGGAACCAATCCTCTACAATTTTCCCAGTGCCTCGCTGTGGTAAGATACTGTCAGTCACAAAGGAGTGTCGGTTCACCGTATGGGACGGTCCTGCGAGGACACTGCTTGCCTATGGTTGATGGGTCTGCTCGGCCAAACAGACGGGTTGATCAACAAGTGTATGTACAGTATATACAAACCTTAAGTTTCAGTAAAATTTCCCGTAATGGAACATTTTCCTGCTCTGTGTCAACTTCCTCTGTCTCCTGCAACTGTCCTGCAACTCCATCCCTTTGGATTTCACAAGTTTTGTCATCTCCATTACATCTGTTCTCCTCTGGAACTATTTGCTCAACACACTTGGGTGGATCAGGGTTTTGAGTGTCGCAGGTTTCTTGTGTTTTGTCTTTTTCAGTGGAAACCTGATCACTTCGTGCTTTCATGTGTATTTGTGCACTTTCTTCTTGATTACTAATGACTTTTGCTTGTAAGAGCTTTCTGCAGTGCTCCTCAGTAGCAATGCCCTCTCCTTTTGGCCTATGTTCACTTTCATCTCGCTCAAGCATTTGTAGGTCACTCTCATCGCACCTTTTTTCTTTGCAGTATGGCACAGTGCAGGACTGTATTTCATTATCTGCACAATTTTTAGAAACTGTTGTCTTTTCATTACATTTTTCATTTTTTGTTAAGCATTCCGTTTCTTTAAAATTTATAGGATTCTCTTGATAGTCAACAGCATCATTCACTATACTTTCAGCTGCAGGTAGTCCCTCCTCCCATGATCTTACTCTTGTTGAGTAAAACACCAGCAAGATGATGAAAGACTCTGAAAGTAGATGGTATATGTGCATGTGATTTACTAAGGTACTGGTATAGTATATTTTAAATTAGCTTTTTTTTTTCCCCCCCAATGCAAGGAAAAAGGAACCAAAGGCCAGAAGCCTACAAACTGTTCTCCCCAAGAAAAAAACAAAAACCAAATAACAGAAAGCAAAAATTCAAGATTCGTTCATTTTGAGATGCCTGGACACACTGTGTCTGAAAGACTGGAGATCATAGGCAGTAGGATATAAAGACAGAGGGGGAAACTTCCAGAGCTGACCTGTTGCATGAATGAAGGACCAGGAGTAAAGGTTAACTCTTGCATTAGAAAGTTGGAAAGAAAAGGGAAAAGGGATAGATAAAGTTTACTAAATATGGCTTTATATAATAGAGTACTAAACTGTCTATCTGTCTATTTATTGTTGGATGCCTTAATCTCATTAGGGGTGGCCACAAACAAATCACCTCCATGTCACCCTGTCCCCTGCCATTTTGCTGCCCTCCCCCCAGCTCACACACCCCTCTCTCATATACCTCTCCATCTCATCCTCAGCCTCCCTTTCCCTCATCCCCTTTCCACCTCACTTACATACACTCTCCTCTTTTGTCTCTCGCACTCCATCCTCTCCACATGGCCAATCCACTTCAGTGCATTTCTCCTAACACATTCTATCAAATCCACATCGACACCACAATGCTCCTTCACATCCTAAACTGCCAGACTCTCTCTCCATGTAAATCCACATGCTGCTCTCAAATAACTCATTTCCACTGCTCTCATTCTCGCATTCTTCTGACAAGGCCCAATCTTTGCTTCCACAGGTTAGAGCTGGTATCACAATACTATCATGCAGCGACTTTTTTACTTCCATGCTCACTTCCCTACTGCTTATCTCTGCTTTAAAAAAAGTAGCAACCTTTCTTCCCTGTTGTACCCTTTCAAGCACTTCATTCTACAAACTTCCATCCTTACTCTTCACACCACCGAAGTACACATACAGTAATCCCTCATTTACCTGGACGTGTAGTATCCAGTCCTGTTCATTATCCGGATACTGGACCTTGGCTCTATTAATCCATTATACGAATTTACTTGCTATTATCTGGACGTGAAAGTCCCTGAGAACTTCGGCTGGCTAGCCGACAAGTTCATACATTTGGTATCGTGGCTGCTGGGCTTTAGCTGTGTGTGGGAAACAGGCCATAACCCACAACCTGACTTAAAATGTCTGTCCACCCCTGTACCGAATGGTCAAAGTCGTTTGCTGGTCCGATCTCTCCCAATGAACCTCCAGCACCCGAGTAATACCAACCATAACCCACAAGCGGTGTCAAAGTGTCTGTACACATCCCCACAGAATGTCCAAAGTCGTGTGGCCACTGGGATTAGCCTTTCCCAACTGCCAACGCTCATCTAACAGAGATTGCAAGCCATGAGTCATGTGAAAACGCCTGTCCGTCTCTACACCGAATGTCCAAAGTCGTCCAGTCACTGGGAGTTGTGTTCCCCAGCAGCCAGCATGCGTGTAAGACAGATCTCATGCCTCGAGTCAAGTGAAAGCACCAGTCTGCCTTGAGACAGAAAGGTGAAAATCCTGCCCATAGCCTCATTTCTCCTCCCCTCCCGTCCCTCCTCCATACCCTCCAGCGCTCCCCGCCTTGCTAGCCCTGCCTCATGGCTCCCCCCTCACTCCCTCAGTCCCACCCCCCTCCTTTGCACTGAAAGCACCGGCTTGTGACTTTTTAAAGTTTTTGGTGATTTATTTGAATACTATTGGTTGTATCAAAATTCCGCAATATCCAAGAGAAAGCTCGTGAAATTCTGCATCTAAACACATTTTTAACTCTTTCAAGCTGCAGGCAAAATTTTGTCCTAGGATGGTGGGAAGTTTTATGAAGGAATGTTTTACTCTTGAGGATCATTTATTTTCACTACAATTTTGTTATTTTACGCATCAGTTTTTTGTTTTTTATTTGCTTATCTTACAGTATAAACACCAGCGAAGATGATGGTGTACCATTTATACCAATATAATCAACTTCTGGTATATTTGGCTATGGATTTTTTTTTTTTTTTGGTGCCACAGGAACAGCTATCACTCATGTCACAGAGATAACTGATTTTCTTACCATCTTCAGGTTCTTTGTGGAGTTTTGTTGTTTATACATTGTTTTTCTTGGTGTTTAGCATTAACAGGGATATTCCTGTGTTTTGATGTCTCAATATGGCAGATTGGCAGGAAAACATTGCCAAAATTTGGAGGGACACTGTACAAACAGCAGTGTATAGGTTGGGTGTTTTTTTATTTATTTATTTTTTTTCCCCATGGTTTTCTTGGTGTTTAGCATTAATATGGATAATCCTGTGTGTTTTGATGTCTCAATAAGGCAGAATTACCAGAAGACAGTGCCAAAATTAGGAGGGGTACTGTACATACGGTAGTGTATGGGTCAGGTGTTTTTTGGTTTTCAGTGCTTTTTCTTTCATGGCTTTCTTGGTATTTAGCATTATTTTGGATATTCGTATATGTGTTTTGATGTCCAAATATGCCTGAATGACCAGAAAAATTGCCAAAATAAGCAGAGGTACTGTACAAATAGGTTAGGTATAGACTGGAGGTTGGGTATAGGTAGGGTCTGGGTATAGTAGGGGGGGATATTGCTCATTATCAGGATATTGCCACTACCCGAACATGCCTTTGGCTCTATTACGGTGGATAACAGGCAGTAATATATATATATATATATATACATATATATACAGTGGGCTCACACAGTGCGCGAGATCACAGTGCGTGAGTGGCCAAAAATCATAACCAAAAACCTTGAATGCGCGAGTTTACCTCACAGAACATGAGGTAGAGGCACGGAGTGGCTCAAAAAAGCCATTTTCCATTAGTACGTGACCCCCCCCACACACAAACACAACACGTCCATCGTCACGTGTCGTGATGTTGATGCGCAGATATTCCCAGGCACTCTACTCCGCAGCTTGGGATATGAGGCAGCAGTCGTGCCATTACAGACACGGCTCGTGTACAGTGCGTATCTGTTCTCTGCAGCTAACCTGTCATGTACAACGTGTTGCTGTTTTTTGCTCCATCCTGGGCTGTACCGTACCTTCGTTGCACCATGCCTCCATCCCCAAGAGTTAAGAAACTCCTCATGCATGCAACCAAGTTGGAGATTATCAAGCTCAAGGAGGAGGGACAAGGAAATACAGCTATTGGTAAAGCCCTGGGAATGGATGAATCAACAGTGAGGACAGTGTGGACGAATCGCGATGCCGTCAGGGCTCTAGTGAAGACGTATGGTGCATCTGACCTAGATGGCCGTTCCAGGGTGGGAAATTGTGCGATGATACTAATGGAACAGTATCTTGCCATCTTCATAATGAGGAAGGAGAAGGAAGGTGTACCACTGAATGGTAGATTTATTTGGAACCAAGCCCAGCTCTTTTACAAGACAGAATCTCGCAAGTTAAATGTGGACAAACCTTTCAAGGGATTGGTAGGATGGCTGCACCATTTTTTGCAATGAAAGGAACTCCTTCACATCAAAGTGTCTGGTGAACGTGCCTCTGCTGACGAGCTGGCCGTGAGAGAGTATCCTGCGATATGTAGAGCGCTTCTTAAAGAAAGACAGTACACCAAGGACCAGACCTATAATGTCGATGAAATATCGTTATACTACAAGGCCATCCCCAAATCGACTTGCATCGCTAAAAAACAGAAACAAGTCCCTGGTCGCAAGTTCCAGAAGTGTAAGATGATGGTAATGTTCGCTGTAAACCTGTCTGGGAGCCACAAGATGAGGCCAGTTGTTGTACACACAGCTTCACACCAAAGGTGCTATAAAAACCTCATGAACATGGCATGTACTGGTACAAGTCTGCAAGTGGTTGGATGACCGAAAACATTATGCCAGACTGGTCAAAGATGCACTGTGTCCCCGATGCAAGGGCCAAGTGTCGGAAACTTGGCATTCTATTGAAGATACTCCTTGTGCTGGACAAAGCACCAAGTCACCCTCCATACCTAGAAGATCTGCACAAGGATTGTCGTGTTGTGTTTCTGCCATCCTGGACAACGTCACTAATGCAGCCATTGGATCAAGAACTGATCGCCACTGTGAAGCACTTCTACCACATGCAAATGTATGACTACCTATGTAGGAAGACCGACATACAAGAGGAGATTCATGCCCTACAAGATCAAGACGATGACCTCAATGAGGCACCTGCTCCCACACCATCTCCGCCAGCAGCTGTATCCTGACCCGCCACAGGTGACCTGACTGTTGAGGCATTTTGCCGTCGTTTTACAGTGAAGGACCCAGTTGACTTTCTCCTACAAGCACGGCATCAGATTACACCTACAACGGTGAACCATGCGTGGCGAATGCTCGTGCCTCGCTTATGCATGACCCATGAGACGGCCATTCAACCACTGGCCGAGGCTGAGGCAGCAACACTGACAGCAGCACAAGCTGTACCAGGTTTCGAGGATGTTATAATGGCGAACATACGGGAAGTGCAAGCTGTTAATGAGGAACAGCCTCCCATGGAAGTCTTGCAACGGATGACGAGGCTGACGCAGAGACCGATGCCAGGCAGAGTCAAGCTAAGCAGCCTAGAGTGATTGAGAGGAATTCAGAGCTATGTATGTTAAGAATAAGCAAGATCCTCGCTGCTGTGGATATGCTCAAGGAAGAGGTGAAGGAACAGGAAGTCAGCAATCTAAGAATGGAGGAGGTTCTGGTTGGTATCAAGAAACTCTTCCATTTCTACACAGACAGGCACAGGCAAGAAATAAACAGGAGAAGACAGACGCTCATAACAAGTTACACACAGCGGGCTCAAGTTAGTGAAATTGAGGAACCAGCTACGGTACATCGTCTGATCCTGTTCCTGTTGAGGATGAAGAGGAAGCAATGTCAGATGTGTCAGCATTGGACTTCAAGGGATTTATGGCCGAAGTGAGTGACTTTGGGGCTCCTGGGGAAGGTGCTCAAGAGGAGTCTGTGGAGGGAAATGTTGGTGCAGCGGGAGGTGTGGCGGGGGGTGCGGCTCTGTAAGCGTTGCAGCACCTTGGAACCCCTGTTATTTAAGTCCATCAGGCCTGTTGTCTACTGTTGTTAAGGTGACTACCCATATTTTTGTTACTGTAGCTATATCTGTAGTATAAAGTCTGAAAAATTTGACCTTTATTATGTCTCTAAGGGCCAAAAAAAAGTCCAGGTATGTGGGGGTACCGCCCATATGTAATTTTTGCCATAAGATTATGTATTCACAGTGTGCGAGGGCCAGGACCGTCCAATCTCTCGCGCACCGTGCAAGCCCATTGTGTATATATATATATATATATATATATATATATATATATATACACAGTAAACCCTCTCTAATTCGAACCCGAATAATTTGGATATTGGTTAATTTAGATCTTTTTTGAACACCACACAAATAATTTTAATTTGGATAGAAATTCGAAGTAAGTGAGACAAGTCCAAAAAGGGTTCCAGTGATAAGTGGATGTGAACAGTTTTTGTAGTGGTAAGTGTAGTAATAAATGTAATTTTTAAGAACTGTACAGTACCTTTGGTACAGTTAAGTGTACTGTACTCTACTGCTGTGTTGCAAGACTTCACTGTCAAGGTTTGACACTATTTTATTTATTGTACTGTGCACTCTTTGAGTATAAAGTAATAATATACTGTATTGTTCAATGTTTTTGTGAAAAAGCCATGTTTTAGTGAGCATGGGTGTGATTTGGGGAAAGGGGAAAGCATGAGCTCCAACAATTTGGATTTTTGGGTATTTCGACATAGGGTACCCCCCTAGTAATCCGAACTATTGAGGGTTTACTGTATATACAGGGTGTTACACGAGTTTCTGCAAATATTTGTAGAGGTGAAAGAATACGTCACTCTGAGTAGAAAATCTTCTATACAAATATGTTTTTTAAAGAATACTATAGGCGTGACGTGGATTTTTAACATTACGCATCGCAACCATCACACAAAGACGAGTCGGTTAGGGGGAGTGGCAAGAAGGGAGCGATCAGCTGACTGTCAGTCAGAACACACTTTCCCACCAAGATAAGTAGGCGTGCTCAGACTACGGGTCAAACCCTTGATTTATTTTGTACCAATTTGAGAGCCAGAAACTGCATATAATGCCTTACACTTTCAGTAATGTGGAGTATGCAGATATGATATTTATTTACGGGTTCTGCTATGGAAGTGCAAGTGCTGCTGTACAGGAATACATAAGAAGATACCCAAACAGAAAATCTCCCAATGTTCGAACATTCTACACAGTTTTTCAACACCTTCGTGACAAAGGGTCTTTCCCTGGAATAGGTGCAACAGCTGAACGAACAGAGGAAAGTGGAAGGATAAGGCAGATTCTTGATACAGTTCAACGTAGCCCAGACATTAGCACATAGCCCAGACATTAGCACAAGAAGAATTTCCCTCCGACTTGGAGTTTCTCACACGAAAGCCTGAAGGCTGTTGACAAGTGAAGGTTTTCATCCATATCATCTGCTCAAGGTTCAACATCTTCAGGATGGAGATTCTGTTAGGCGACTAGATTTTTGTAAATGGTTACAGGATAATTCCCAGCTATGGAAATACATTTTATTCATAGATGAAGCCACATTTGCCCATGCTGGACCACACAATGCCCATAATGAACATTGGTGGTCAAAGGAGAATCCACACAAAATGGTAGAATATAATTTCCAACACCGATTTTCCATTAATATCTGGTGTGGCATTATTGGTGATCAAATGATTGACCCACACATCTTTGAAGACCGCCTTAACGGGGATGCTTATGCTAAATTTTTGATAGATTACCTCCTCTTACTCCTGGAAGATGTTCCTCTGGCCACACGACGCCGACTAGTTTTTCAGCATGACGGGGCTCCACCACACTTCAGTAATCAAGTAAGGCAGCACCTTGACCTGACGTTTCCTGAGAAGTGGATAGGTCGAGGAGGACCACACCAATGGCCTGCCAGATCACCGGACCTAACACCACTGGATTTTTATCTCTGGAGACACGTACAATCACTAGTATTCAAAACCAAAATTAACAACAAACAAGAACTTCTGCAGAGAATAATGGAAGCTTCAGAGCACATCAAAAACAAGCCAGAAATTTTGAGGAAAAGTACACATTCCATGTTGCAATGAGCACGATTAGGTATTGAAGCTAATGGTGGCCGCTTTGAGCATTTGATGTGATCATCACAATGCTTTTGGGGGTTTGTAGTGGTGAGAAGTGACTGACTGTAGACTTGGCAAGAGAGTACTGACATTCAGCTGATAGCAAATAAATGTTGTCACCTTAATTTTACAGTATCTTTCTTGCTAATTACAATCATACTGTCCTCATGTAATCCTTATCGGTGAATTACATAATGTCTATTAATAGCATGATTTCCTGTCTGAAGGTATTCTTAATTTCCATAACTTGCATTAAAAATCATAACTTCACCAAGTTGGCATCATGTGCCCAGATAGCCTCCCTCCTCCCCTCCCCTCCTCCCTTTCTGCCACTCCCCTAACCGACTAGTCTCTGTGTGACAGTTGCATTGCGTAATGTTAAAAATCCATGTCACGCCTATAATATTCCTTAAAAAGCATGTGTGTATAGAAGATTTTCTACTCAGAATGACGTATTCTTTCACCTCTACAAATATTTGCAGAAACTCGTGTTACACTCTTATATGTACAGTATAAATATATATATATATACAGTCAACCCTTGGCTATCACGGGTTTTGCTATCACGTTTCATGGCTATCACGGACAGGTGAAATGCAACACGATTACCTTTATCGCGACCTCAAATACTGCTATCGCAGACGATGGTCGGCCAGAAACATTCAAATCGCGCGGGCTATGCCCATGCGTATACTCGCGCCGTGATTGGCGCGACGTCACAGGCTACCCGAGCGCTGATTGGCCCAAGACATGGTTACAGCTACCCATCCTTCCCGCCAAGGTTCAGAGAGAGTCAGCGTTACCAGTCGACAGCAGCTATAGCCGTGAAGACCTATTGTTCAACCACAATGGCCACCAATACCCCATCCAACCCTCCTACCATTGGTGCACGTAACGCGGCTAACCCAGGACGGCAAGTGAGGAAGAGGAAGAACCTGCCTTATGCTCAGAAACTGGAAATTGTGCGGCTGATCGACGGTGGTGAGAGCAAGTGCAGCGTGGGGAAGAAATTTGGTATCAACGAGTCCACGGTCCGAGGAATCTACCAGAAACGAGAGCACATAAGGAAGCACATGGAATTGGCATCGTCAGAGGAAGCCAGCAACGCCTTGCGGAGTCGTAATCAGGTGCTCCTTAAGACAGAACAGTTGCTGGCCAGGTATCTTGATCGGCAGGCACGGAGGAACCAGGCGGTGGAGACGCGTGAGGTCATGGACACAGCCAGGGAGATATATGTTGCGGTTGCAAGGAAGCTGGCTGTTGCACAACCACCATTGTTTGTGGCCTCCAAGGGATGGGTGGATCAATTTATGAAACGGCAACGGATCAAGAACAAGAAAATCAGTGGTGAGGCAGCAAGTGCGGACATGGCAGCGGCTAAGGAGTATCCCGACTTTTTAAAGCACGTGATTGAGGAGGGCCAATATACACCTGACCAAATATTCAACATGGATGAGACGAACTTCTTTTGGAAAACTATGCCCAGGCTGACATTCATCACAGCCAACTCTGCCCACGTACGAGGAAGGAAGGCGATGAAGACACGGTTCACCCTCTTGTTTGCAATGAATGCGTCAGGAACATGCCGCCTTAAACCAACAGTTATTCATTGTGCTAAACGTCCACAGGCCTACAAGCGACAGGATATGAGCAACCTGAATGTGCACTGGATGTCTTCAAAGAAGGGGTACATGTCGGCAAAGCTGTCGCAAGATTGGATGAAGGAGGCGTTCATTCCCCAGGTCAAGAAGCATTGCGCCCAAAACAACATCCGCTTCAACATTCTGTTGCTGCTTGATAATGCCCCAGGACATTCACCTCTACTGAGGGATTCAGACCCTAACGTCAGAGTTGAATTCTTGCCACCCAACACGACATCACTGATTCAGCCCCTGGACCAGGAGGTAATATCTGTGGTCAAGTCTGCCTACTCGCGACGGCAATTCAGGATAATGAGGGAAGCTACCAAGGACGCCCAGCTCATCCAGCACCTAGTGGACAGTGATGGTGATGATGATGATGATGACGAAGTGCAAGGTGATAGTGAACATGACAGAAAAGTGTTTCTTTACTGGAAAAAGTACAATATTAAGCAAGCTGTGGACTTAATGGTGCAATGCTGGGATGATGTGACACAGAAAACAATTCATCACGCTTGGCGAAATATTTTGGAGGGGCTACCCGAGGACCGACGTGGGAATGTGGCAGGTGAGCCACAGTCTGTGCAGGCGGAGATTCAGGCAGCAGTGGAAGAGGCACGGCAAATTCCTGGGACTGGCTTTGCTGACACAACGGAGGACGACATTCGTGACATGATTCAGCCACCCCCTGTTACTGCAGCCGACATCCTAGAGGAGGAGAATGTGGCAGAGGAGGACAGGAGTGAGAGTGGTGAGGAGAACATCGGTGGTGATGCTGGGAGTCGTGGGGTACTCAGCATAGCCAACATAAAGGAAATCGACTTGGGTGTAAGGCTACGTCATCTCATCGAGCAAGATGTTAGCGCCAACAGTGAGGCAAATTCTTCGGTGATTATGAAGGCACTGGAAGGTTACCACCAACAATACCATGCCCATATCAACAACCTACAACAACGCCAGATAACAGACTTCCTACGCCGTCGCAACGAGGCTCAGCCCAACCCACAGCCAGGACCATCCCGTGAGCCTCAGGTGGATTCTGATAATGGAGCTGACGACTTTGAAGGTTTTGAGGGTCCCTTCCAGACTCCTGATGAAGCTGATCAATTCCTAGACGAGATAGAACGTCGGAGGGGTGGCCAGTAATACTCCACCCCAGCCTCGGAACCCCTTCAACCCACCCAAGCCCCTCATCCTCTCCAAAAATGTTAAGTAAAATGGCTTATTACAGTTAATTCTGTTTTATTTATAACCTTTATGTACTGTACTGTTGTTAATTTGCAGCACTGGTTTGTAATCCCAGGTATTTTAGTGAAGATGTGAAAATAGGGTAAGGTTGGGGTAAAGTTGGAGGTCGGGGAACCAATTAGAATTTTTCCCATTAGTTCTTAAGTATGGCTATCGCGATTTTGGCTATGGCGGGTCGCCTAGGGTACCAATTACTCGTGATAGCCAAGGGCTGACTGTATATATATATATATATATATATATATATATATATATATATATATATATACACACTCAATCCTTGAGTAACACGTGGCTGATTAACACGTTTTTGTTCTAACGTGGTCAGCATAATGAGACAAGTCATGGCAACACACGGAAAAACTCGAGCTCACATGGGAAATCAGCTGCCCTGGGGACAAATTTGAAAGTTGCGCACTATGACGTCACCTTCTAAACTCTGGGTACATTTCCTGGGCACATATTTCCATTCTGTATGGGTATTTATCTCAGTACCACAACCAGCCACCTCAGCCAAACAGCCCTAGTGAAATGGGATAGGTTAGGGTAGGTCAGGTTGCTAAAATTTTGCCTGGGAAGCACAGTGAAAATATTTCCGTGAAAAACCTATTGTTAGTTTTGAAACGACTGGGCGAGCATTGTTCCTGGCTGAGGGAATACGCATACAGAATGGAAATATGCTTCCTGGGCACACTCAAGGCCGAACGGTTTGGTGAAATTTATGGGTTTCGCAACTTCAGGGGACAAAATGGAACGACAATGCATGCTAATCAGAAAAAAAAAAAAAAAAAAAAATCCATGCGTTCTCGTAAGTTAGAGTTCAGTTCCACATTCTTCGTTTGATTTCATGCTTCCCAACACATTTTGGACCAATTGGGCATATGGTTATCAGTCCTTTCTCATGCCTCACCTAGTTCTTACCCACACTTATCATGGATTTTGCAGGTTTAAGGGATGAAATGGAAAGAAAATGTTTGCTAATTAGAGGAAAAGATACTCTTTCATCCATGTGTTCTCGTAAGTTAGTGTTCAGTTCCACATTCTTCGTTCGATTTCGTGCTTCCCAACACATTTCCAGCTAACTGAGCATACGGTTATCAATCATTTCTCGTGCCTCACCTAGTTCTACCCCACACTCATAATGGGTTTCGCAGTTATAAGGGATGAAATGGAACGAAAATGTTTGCTAATTAGAAAAAAAATACTTTCGTCTATGTGTTCTTCTTAGTGTTCAGTTCCACATTTTTCGTTCGGTTTCGTGCTTCCCAACACATTTAGGACTGACTGAGCATACGGCTCTCAAGTCCTTTCTCGCGTCTCACAGACTCTACCTCACAGCCATGTGGGTTTCGAGTTTTAGGGGACGAAACTGAACGAAAATGTTGGCTTAAAAAAAAAAAAAAAAAAAAAAAAGACTTCCATGTGCTCCTGTAAGAGAACATTCAGTTCCACATTCTTCGTTCTTCTTCCGGATAGTCGTATGTTTGTTGGATTATTTCTGGGTGGTAAATATATGTTTCATGCTAAATCTGTTTCCCTCGTTGTTTTAAGCTGTGTTCCGCTGTCAACTTGTTTGACAAGTCAGGATTACGGCGAAATTAGGGCCTGTCCTAACCTAGCTTAACTATACCTTATACCTGGTAATTTAACCTAACCTAGCATCCAGTTGGGAAGCTGGGAGACGAAAACCACCTTTGAGTACGTCAAGACAATCATATTATGGCTTAAGGAACGTGATGATAAAAAGTGGGAAATTTTTCAGCAGGAAAAGGTGATTTACCACCCTGAAAATAGTCAGAAAAATACAGAAAACAAACTGGAGGAATATGAACTGAATTGGTAAGGTCCTTCCACTGCTTTAAGTAAAGCGTACATTTACCAAAATGGAAAAAAAAAAAAAAACATAAAGAAAGCACCATCATAACGATTTGGAAGGACCGGGAGAAGATAAAGATCGTGCGTAGGAAGTGATGCAAATCTGGCAGCTGTGAAAGTTTATATGTTGTCCTGAAACTGACTGAGAAGCTTTTAGGGCGTTACATGATGTGTCAGAGAAAGCAAACTCTCACTTTTACCCCTTCTTACCACCTTACCCCACGTACTTTACCTCCACCTATACGCACCATCACGTAAAACACTGAAAGAGATATAACTGATGTGATTAAAAACATCAGTGGTATTAAAAGCAGCATTAACAAAAGCAGAAGTTGGACTGGGTCAACGCCACCTCCGCTGGGTACCCTTTTGTTGAAACGTAGCTCCCCGGTATTTTCTTCCTGTCCCCCAACCCCAATGTTGTCAGAGTTTCGCGTTCTCGTATCATGTGGCCTTTGGGAGAGACGTTAGGCCATTTAGTTAGACTAAAATTTAAGGGTCTGGCTGTTTTAGGGAACGAAATGGAGCAAAAATGTTTGCAAACCAGAAAAAAAGTACTCTTTCATCCATGTGTTCTCCTGAGTTAGTGTTGCGTTTCACATTTTTCGTTCGGTATCACTCTTCCCAACACATTTCGGACTGACTGAGCAGTTTAGCCATATGCTTAGTCTGTCGGAAATGTGTTGGGAAACGCAATATCAAACGAAAAATGTGAAACTGAACGCTAACTCATGAGAACACACGGATGAAAGTACAGTAATTTGTTCTGGTTAGCACAAATTTTTGTTCTATTTCGTCCGCTAAAACTGCCAGACCCATAAATTTTCATTTAACCATATGGCCTAAGGTCTCTCCTGAAAGCCACATGATATGAGAGAAGGCAAAACTTTGACAACAACATTGGGGTTGGGGGGTGGGAGGAAAATACCGTGGAGCTACGTATCAACAAAAGAGTACCCAGCCCAACTTCTGTTTTTGTTAATGCTATTTTTAATACCACTGATGTTTTAAATTACAACAGTTATATCTCTTTCAATGTTTTACCTGATGGTGGATGCATGAATTACAGTAAAACCTTGATATAATGGACTTCAACAGACTGGAATTTGCTTTTTTTGGAATCAAGGAGGTACTAGACTAAATTCTTACATATCGGAAAAAGTCCGATAAAGCCAGAAGTTGCCTGGACTGCCTGACCACTTCAGGTATGTTCATCATAGTAAGATAAATAAAAGACATTTATCAGTGTACAGCACAGTATTATTATATATATTATACCACTTTATTACTGTACTGAATGTATCATACAGTACAGTAGTTACTGCAGTGGTGGTGAAAATAAGTGCTGCAGGTGCACTAAGCACAATTGCGTAACGTTGCGCTCCGGTGAATATCGTTTGCGCATTGCGCACCGCATGAGACCACCCGCAATATTGTGCTTTCGCACATGAAAAGGCAGGTGCGCTAGCGCAAATTTATTTGCGCTTGCACAACTAAATTGCAATTGCGTACCTGTCCTGTGGATTGCGCACTGCGCAGTCTAAGGAGCATGTGATCTTGGGAGCTTCAAGTATGTCTGGACAAGGGGTGGGGGAGGCATGGGCAGTCGCGAGGGTTCTGCTGGGGGGAGGAGGGAGGGATGGAGGGTAGCAGCATTTCTTAAAATGCTTCAACAGAGATAATGTAGTTTAATATTTTTTAAACTATTATTATTAGTAAATAATAATTAATTAAAAATATCGGTACATTATTTATTAAGAGTAGCATATGGTATGCAATTCCTTATAAAAATCATTAAAACATACTGAATATATTATTTAAACCAAATATCCACAGCCTAATAATTTATTAGGCTATGGATATTTGATTCAAATAATATGTTTTAACCCCTACACCGCGGGCTTGTTTACCAATTACTTGCGTGTGCCGCGGGGTTATTTGGGCTCCGACAGACTCTCAAAAAATATTTGCCAAAAATCAGTTATTAGTCCTAGAATAATAAAATTACATATGCTTATGGCACATACCTTCAGCTTTCTCCTGGAATGATTGTTGAGCCTTCGTCGGTTACCGTAGGACTTGTGGAGACCTCTGAAGTAGGGTAACGAAGTCTCCACTTTACACTTCCCGACAACCCGTAATATGATTACCACAGCCAGATACAAACACTATAAACACTAATCTACAATTTTCAAGTAGTTTGGGATCCATACTAAAAAAAAAAAAAAAACTGTGAAAGCAATGGAAATTACGAGCGCGTCTGATCGTCGCACTGGCACTAGTTCGCTCATGGTAGTCTGTCATTTATTATTCATAAAACCCCTCACACTTTATATTTCTATTACTATATAACACTTATATATATCTACAGTCTTTATCCATAAGTTTCCTTCAGTAGTATTAGTTTATTGTCACTGTAGGGATTCAATTTCTTTCAGTAAAATACGTAGCATTCACTTTCTCGTCCTGTATACTGGCATTGAGAGTGAATGTCACTTTCATCTTCACTCTCATAACTCATAGCATTCAGACATGCTAGAGTGAAACTTTCACTTTCATTACTCCTAGGGTATATACTCGTATTCTTATAATACTACTCATTTACATTTCTATTTACGTTCTCTATTTTATTTACGTTATTTACATTTCTATTTTATTTACAGTGTTATGCACTGTCACTTGAAATAACTTATAAAACTATTTTCCATTGTTCACGTATATTTACATTCATTACTTTCACTTGCTGTTTACACATTATTTACAATTCCACTTGCACTGTTTTACTCAATAGAAAGATCGTAGTCACTCTCTTATCAATTGTCAGCCCTTTACCTCTTTCCACACGAGGTTTAGTAGGGGGTAAAGGTCACAGAGCCATTTGCATTGGGGTGAAAAAAGGCCTTAAAGTCAGCAAGATGAAACATACGTCCTCTCACTTCGGAAGATGAGAGTACACTGATAACACAGGGGCCAGGCCAGCTAGCCTAGAGGCCTGCTTTAGGGGTTATTCAGAGTTACCAATATTACTTCTTGAAACAGCTAAGTCTAGCACTGATACGATTGGCAGGAAATCTAGACAATACATTATAAATTTGGTAGTTCCAGGTGAATGTAAATATCATTTAGGGTTCTCCCTTCCCTCCTTACATGTATATTTATTACGAAAATAGATTAGAGGCCTACTTAGGAGATATATAATCAGAGCTACCAATGTTAAATCTTGAAACAGCTTTGTGTAGCACTGATATGATTGGCAGGAAATCTAGACAATACATTATAAATTAGGTAGTTCCAGGTGAATGTAAATATCACTTAGGCTTCTCCCTTCTCTCCTTACATGTATATTTATTACGAAAATAGATTATACGGCATATTTCAAGGGGAAAAAAACAGCGAAAATTAGCGAACGAGTGCACGTGAGGTGTTGTCAGGTGATAATTAGCCAATTCCAGGTGTATGGCACTCTCACTTACCTGATTTCTTTCTTGTATATATTATTTGGTATAAGAATACGACATAGGGCTTATTTCAATGGATGAAATCAGTGAAAAATTCCAGGGAAGATTTACTTAGCGTAGCATGGCCGGGCAGGCGAGAGGATAGGGTAATGGAGGGGGGGTAGGGAGGGGAGTCAAGAACGGGGAGAAATGGCTAAATTTTCAACAATGGATGGGAGTACAGATGAGATTAGGAGTGCTGACTAGTGTTGGACATTGTCAGTACTGATAGATGATACAAGCCCCCACTTGAAAGCCCGGGTGAATTCAAAATAACACAGAATCACAAAAGCGACGCCCCGCGGTATGATCCCTTGCTCCCAAGCGTCACGAAAGTGACACCCCGCGGTTAAGGGGTTAATGACTTTTGTAAGGAATTACAAAGGCTATTGTATATCTACAGTGCTCGTCAGAAGTATTCAGCGTTGTCCGCCGGGCGCGCAATACTTATGGCCAAAAAAGAATCACCCATTTTTGGGGGTAAGAATTGAGCCACAAGTTTGAGCTCCGAGCATGACGTCACGGTAGCCTGGGGCCTTCTGACGCGCTGGTTGGTTCCCGCCTCAGTCGCCCACGGGCTGCCTGAGAGAGAGGAACTCCGCCGAGTGTCCCTCTCAAATTGCGCCATTTTTTACCGAGTGTCCCGCAGTGTTTTGGCCTTCAAAACTTTGTTATGGCACCTACCCGTGAACTATCGAGTGAAATCATATCCCAGATCATTGCTCTAAAGGAGGCAGGCCACCAGACAAAGGAAATTAGTGAATTGGTTGGTGTGGCACGATCGACAATGCGTCGTTGGTGTGCGCGGTTTCGGGAGGAAAACAGTGGTGAAGTTCCCACAAAGAAACCGAGGTCTGGTAGGCCTAGGAAAACTTCCCCAAGGTCTGTTAATGTTTTAAAACGTGCAGTGGAGTTTAATCCTCGTGTGAGTGCAAGGAAAATTAAGGAGAGCAACCCAGAAGTGTTTGGTGAGGTGTCAGTGAGAACAGTGTCTCGTAGGGTGCATGAGCTTGGTTACACAAGTCACAGGCCTGTGAAAAAGCCTCTTCTCTCTAGCAGCCAGAGAATTCGTAGGCTTGCCTTTGCTAATAAATATCTAAATTGGGGTGAGGAGCAATGGTTGTCAGTGTTGTGGTCTGATGAGGCAACGTTTAGTGTTACCTGTAACAGAGGAGCATGCAAAGGTAGTGACCCACTTGACCCACGGTATGTAGAAAGCACAGTTAAACATCCTGATTCACTCATAGTATGGGGTTGTTTTTCAGGGAAGGGTTTGGGGAAGCTTGTTGTACTTCCCAAGAACCTCAGAGTGAATCAGGATGTTTACCTGGAGCTTCTGTGTGATCATTTACCAGACTCCTTCGAGCTAACAGGTGCACGAGTGTTTCAGCAGGACGGTGCACCTGCTCACAAGGCCAAATCGGTCACCAATTGGCTTCGTGACTGTGAGGTATCATTCATGACAGACTGGCCAGGAAATAGCCCAGACCTCAACCCGATTGAAAACCTCTGGTACCTCGTAAAGAAGAGTCTCCAAGGGAAGGACGTGAGCTCTCTGCCTAAGCTGGAAGCCGCCATTCGTGACTCCTGGGACAAAATACCGCTCCAGCACCTCAGGAGCCTCGCCCTTTCACTTCCAAGACGTCTCAGGTCCGTGAAGAAACGTAAAGGCTACCCTACGAAGCACTAAAGGTAAATAAAATGCATTATTTATATGTTTTTTCAATGTTGAAAGGTTTGTTTCTCAGGAGGGACGCAGGGCGCTCCATACTTCTGACGAGCACTGTATACTGAATTATTAAATAAAACGTCTTACGAAAATGCAGATAAAAGTAAAACTGGCAACATCACAGCCTTTGTTTCCCTGTAGTGTCCCTCCGCTTCGCAGCACGCCCGCTCACTCCTCTGTTTGAACTTCCACGAGTGAAGAAGTTACTACATGACAATACTGATACCAACTCTAATGTATGGAAGTGAAGTTTTGACCTTGTTGGAGGGACAGATGTCAAGAGTGAGAGCTGTGGAAATAAATGAGCTATTTGAGAGGAGCATGTAGAGTTACATGGAGAGACAGACTGACAAACAAGGAAGTGAAGGATCGTTGTGGTGTGGATGTGGATGTGATGGGAAGCATTAGAAGAAACACACTGAGGTCATATGGAGAGGATGGAGAGTGAGAGACTAATGAGGAGAGTGTATGTGAGTGAGGTGGAGGGGGAGGCCAAGGATGAGATGGACGGATGGAGTGGAGAAGTATATGAGAGAGGGGGGTGTGAGCTGCGTGCAGGACAGTGAAATGGCGGGGGACAGGGTGACATGGAGGCGATTTGTTGCTCGCTTGTAGCCAGTGGCCACCCCTTACGGGATTAAGGCGTCTGGCAATAGATAGATAGATAGAATAATAAATAAAAGTATGCTATTTTATGTATATATCTCAATATTTTTACAGTAATTCCCACAAATATATGCACATGATTTGCGCTTGTGCTTTGTCACTTTGCGCAAGCTAAATATTTGTCAGATTGCGCACTTGCGCTTGTGCAAGGTAGTGAACTGTGGATTGCGCATTGCGCTTGCACAAGATCCTTCTTCGTTTGCACTGCCCACCACCGGTGAAAACAGTTTAAAAACCGTTGGTGTGACCAAGACTAAGGTCTGATGTATCAGAAAAAGTCCCGGTTAGCAGGGGGAAGTCCTGATGCCTCTTATCGGAATGGCTTGGGCCCCAATAGTACATTATAGTGAGGTTTTACTGTATGTAAATGCTAATGTCTCGTATGATGCCTAACATTACACACTGAAGTGAAACATTGTGCAGCTCCTGTTTTGCATTTCAATATATTTATATTTTTTCCAGTGATATGGTACCTTTTCTTTGATGCCACAATTTACATTTATTATAAAAACAATAAACCACCATCACTTTCATAACTCATAAAACTCAAATACTAGTGTATGTGCTCAATAAATTAGTATGTAAATAAGTGACAGGGAATCATCTAGACAGCAAACTGTGTTGTTTTTGCTATGACAATGAATTGTCCCGGAACCGAATTGTCCCGATTGTGTGGTGCTGTTTCGGCCCCTTATTATTCGGATACCTAACCTACCATAATCCAATATTTTGTGATACTTCTACCTAATTTAATGGGCTACAACACTAAACTCACTGGGCAGAATTCCTATCACAGGCTGTTCTATGCAACACTGTGCTATGGCACAGGTAATTACTGCAGGTAAAAATGTCATAAAATATTGGGTTAGATATTTGAACAGCACCACGTAATCTCAGCACGTGACACAGGAAAAACACACAATCAAGGAGGGCCGCTAAGGTAAAAACTCTCAAATAACTTAACTGAGGCTTTGTAGTTGACTGCAAGATCTACTTTGTATTATTCTCCGATCTACTTCGATAGTAATGGTCTTAACATCATCATGAAGCTTACGTACTATAATTAATGCCACAATTATACTGCAGAAGAACTCAATTACTCACTTAATGTACAGTACTCCATGACAATACCTTGAGTGACGGTAAACAATAAGCCCATTTTTCTATGAGTACCAAGAAAGTCCCTCGTTAAGTTCAATAATGGTTATTGAGAAGCATAAGGCATATTGAATATGGCAACCAAAAATACCTCCATCACTTGTTTTATTACTAAACATTTTTTGTTCTTTTTTATATATATTTGGCTACTTTTTAATTTTAATTCAAATCGGCAGTAATAGGGAACAGTTGTGCAGGGTTGCCAGATTGGGTTACAAGTAGCGAATTGGGCTACTTTTGGAAGCCCTGCGCTACTAAATTTTGATTTTTGCTACTTGTGACTTTTGGGGCTACTTTAAAAATAAGTTAGGCTAACTTGGGCTACTAATGAGACGAAAGTCAAAGATTGATTCGTGATTATGTATCATTTAAAATATAATACAATTACCTTTTGAAGACATGAAAAGGAAATGATTTATAATGTATTAAGTTAAATTATTTTGATAGATATGTATATATATACTGCATAGGTAGATATGTATATATACTGCATAGGTAGATATGTATATATACTACACATGATTATGTTGGTCTACTTTATACCGAAATTCACCACTTTTGAGGCCTGTTTACGCTACTTTTGGCCACAAGAATCTGGCAATCCTGCAGACTGTCCAAACAAACTTGTGGAGGTTGAGGGAAGAGGAGGTACTATACTGCCGGGCATGTGGATTAGTAACTTGTAACAGTATGAGTCATATAATTGCATGAGTGCATTGATTACTGAATATGATAATGCCAAGTGAAAGCAGGTGTTTTCGTGGAAAACCAGTTTCTACAGGGAGCAGGTAAACAAGTTTTTCTCAGGTACGATGTTCCATTCAAGAACAAAATTCTGGTGTATTTATATATATATATATATATATATATATATATATATATATATATATATATATATATGGTAAATTTTTAGAAGTAACCAACGTTTTCTTTTATTATTTTTATGGTTTCCAATGCAAAATATCGTGTTTTAATTAGTTTTGACCTTCATTTTGGGGGGAAAATCCCACTTTTGTAATTTTGAGTGAGATTTCCAAAAGTGGGTTTATCCCCCCAAATCAAGATCAAAATTAATTGAAAACACACTATTCTGCATTAAACTAACCTAACCTAACCTAGGGCCTGACATAGACCGAGTGCACATTCCTGCACCAGCCAATATGGCGTGACATTCATCCACTACTGAGAGATAGCCTAACCTAAGCCACTATATGACGACCCCTACAAAATTAGCTCCCCCAACTCAAACTAGCCTTAAAAGGTAAGTCTTGGTTAGAATAGTTCAGGGACGTAATATAATGAAAATCGGTAACGTTGGTTACTTCTAAAGTTATACCATATATATATATATATATATATATATATATGATAATATTGGTTTTCTGTCGATAATCATTCCCGTCAATTTTATTATGTTCTGCACACTCATCTCTTCAAGTTCATCAACATTTTCCTTATACACTTCCGTCGCAAATTGGTTTTAAGGAAGATATAATAATATTTCGGTACCCCCACCCCACCCTCCCCCTTCCAACCCAGCTATAGTCTGACAAATCTAAACAGGGTTTGGGTGGAGTCTGCCTCTGCCTACACTATTGCCATGTTTCCTAACCCTACGATATATAACGCCTGTGGTTTGTGTAGTTGGAATGATACATAAACATAACTCATACTAATATAACTGTAATGAAAGTGCTGACATGTATCAAGGAAGAATAAAACTATTCTGCATACTATATTATACGATAATAGAGAAACGTGGCATAAAAATTTGGCAGTGTTGCTCTAAAAATATTCTAATTATTATTTACTTCCCCAACACTTCTAACAGTGCTAATTAATTTAGCAAGTATAATTGCAAGAAAATTTGAAGGGATAAAAGTGGGAAGAGGCGATCCTTTCATAATTAAAATAAATATAACAAACAGCTCTGGGGTGGCAGCACTCACGTGACACGTGTTTGTGTGTACGCTATGGGAGGTCACCAACCCCCTACAGGATTTAGGCCTATTGGGGAAACCTCTATAAAAAAAAACGCGCCGTGACTTTTACCTCAAGGGTGGTGCGGAAATAAAGTCAAAATTATAATCCATACATAAAAATGGAAGTAAAAAACCATGGATGATACATAACAAAATCTAGCGAGAGAGAGAGAGAGAGAGAAATAATAATAATAATAATAAAACTTTATTTCCACTAAACAGTGGGTATTCTTATACATTATACAGTAGTACAGCATACAGTATGAAAGTTCTATACACAATATAATACAAGTTGATACATTTGGTGGAGAATAGTGACAGAGAGGTAAATGGTTTAAAAGGTGTGGGGACACTTAGGTTAAAAATAGATCAATTAAGGGATTTAGGAACGAAGGCAGTGGGAAGGATTAAGACAGATGGGATTGTAAGATTAGGGAGTTTGAGCAACAGGGTAGAATGTATGCTCTCAATAAAAGTATAGCAATTATCAACGGCTAATTATTATACAGGTGTTGATGGTGGGGGTCTATATTTATAGGTGTTGGTGGTGGAGGTATAGCGGGTGTTGTTGATGGGGGTGTTGTTGGGGGTAGGGGTATAGGAGGTGTTGGTGGCAGGGGTATAGGGGGTGTTAGAAAAACGGAGATCACAAGAGGGAAACAGTGTCAAGGTCATCGCTGATGGAGAGGTCAGCTCGGAAACGTGGCAACAATGCAGGGAGGGAGTGACTCCACCAAAACCCTACGTTTAGATTTGTCAGACTATAGGATGACTTGCTGGCTCAACGATATTTGGTTCAAACTGAGCTTTCGACACTGGCACGAAGCAAGCCAATCACAGCCATAGCCAGATCACCTACAACCAATCATCATTTGCACTGGTCCCCCCACTATCTCCTGCTTTCATTTCAAAATCAGAGTAGACATGGCAGTCCAGTGCAGCAGTTGTCCCTCGGTTTCCAGCTACATTTTTCAAAGGTGCTTTGAAAACAATGATTCAAGCACTGAATTTCTTAGGTCCCACGGTGTTTTGCCCCTGTCTGTTCAGTGTCCTAAGTATGGGAATGACTGTATATTCAGGAAAGCCCAGCACCAGTGGGGTTGCACATGAAGTCATGTGATCCCCAAGACCAAGAAGTGCAAATTGTGTAACTACTGCAGTTCTGATTATCAGACGAGTAAGTTAAGAAGATGTAAGGTTTGAATAGTAGGTTACTTTCAGTTTGGGTTAGTTTGGGTTTGGTTAGGTTTTATCAGGGAAGGTTAGGTTAGATTAGGTTTGGTTTGGTTAGGTTAGGTTTTAGTTTGGGTTAGGTTAGGATAGGTTTGAGCTTCATATTTTACCAATGAAACCTAGGTTTTTCTGATGGTTTTTGGTATGATTCATTCGATCATCAGCTTCATTTTACTCGGAAATGACCATTTTCTGTGTTTCTCCCCTCCCTAAAACCTCTGATTCCCTGAAGATCCCCCATTATTGCAGGGGGACGGGGGATGGGCTTATCTCAAAATTGGGTCATTTCCAACGGAAATGATGCTCTAAATCGAATGAATCACATCAAAAACCATCAGAAAAGCATAGGTTTCGTGGGAAAAAGCAGTATGGGCTGAAAATCGATATTTACCTATATATATATATATATATATATATATACAGTATATATATATATATATATATACAGTATATATATATATATATATATATATATATATATATATATATATATACATACAGTAATCCCCCTATTATCCGACATAATAGAGCCAAAGGCATGTCCGGAAAGTGGTCCCATCCGGAAAGTGGACCCCTGGCTCCTGGACTGGTACTTAAGGACCATAACCCAGCCTAACTTTGAAAGCTACCTAAATAACTCCCTACCAGACATGCACAGCACCTATTTAAACCTATTTGAGACCCTATTCATACCAGTAATGGATATAAAGGATGAAATAAATGAAAAGGAACCAAAGATTGAGGAATTAGAAGTGACTGTACCTCAGCCAGAGTACTTACAACACATCTGTGGCCGCCTTCTCTAAGGCTTTGGCAGTGGTAAAAATGTTCTTGAAGCACTTACAGTAATCCAGTGTTGTGCTGCACTTAATTCTCTGCACTGTGAATTATAATTGTTTAACACTCCACATTGTTCTAAACTGCACCATGCCAGAGTCAAACACCAATTTGCACTCCACAGTTAATCCTTTGCACTCTAAATTCTAATTTCTTAACACTGCACAACACTGTAAATTCCCGTGTGGTCTAGTGGTGAGGAATTGCAGTTTATTCACCAAAAACGGTCACATGTGGCTTCCATTGCGATAAGCATCTACTCGCGATCGAAGTTAGGCAGTAACTGTTGGACAGTGTTGGTGATGGGGAAACAGAGTTGCCAGATTGCAATGGCCTATTACCAAACTCCTCAATTTTCATTACCAAATTCGTAAAGCAAGCATTTATTCTTCACTATTTATATATACAAGTGGAAATACAAGTAATCACTCTCCTTATAATTAACAGCATGTTGATTATTTTCACGCTATGTAGGCTAGCAGATTAATCAGAGAGAGCAGACAATCCACCATCTCCATCCTGTGTATCCTCATACATGTGAAAAATCCATTTGGTAATGCATTATTCTGATTCATTACCAAACAAATTTTTCATTACCAAATTGTCCTGCATTTGGTAATGAAAAATACCAAATGGCAACCCTGACAGGGAAGGGGGGAGGAAGGAAGGGGTGAATGGGCCATGGTGTAGACAGCTGTTTGACGCCAAGTGTGAATTTCAAATTACGGGTGGGGGAAAAATTTGGATTTTTTTGGGGGGATTTTTTCTTTTTTTGGCCATTTTTGGGTTCCGAAGGTCCATGCCCACATTGTCCGGTAAGTGGGGTGTCCGGAAAGTGGGCGTCCGGATAGTACGGAGATTACTGTATAAATATATACAGGTATATAGATATATATATATATATATATATATTTATATATATATATATATACAATTTTTATCTTTCACTCCCCTGCTAACTTCACTTCCACCCTGTCTTACTCTTTTCACCTCTTTCCAGAACATTTTCTTACAGTCCCTCCACTTTACACTCAAATTCCTTCCAAATTCCTCATCCACTCTCTTCTTACTCTCTCTTAATAATCTTTTCACCTCTCTCTTTCTTTCTACATATAACTCTCTCTTCCACCTCTCAACTTCTTCCATGCCCCTATTTCTCATCCGTTCATTGTATGCTCTCTTCTTTTGTGCCACAGCCTGTCCTGTCGCACCTCTTCAGTCCACCACGCTGTTCCTTGCGCCCCCCTCCGTCTTCTCTTCCCTCCACACACCACATCACACGCTGGACATATTTTTTCTGTAAATATCCTACACACACCTTCCACGTCTCCCATCTGCTCCAATTCATATTTGCTCAGTCGTTCTTCCACTTCTGTCTTATCTATCTATCTATCTACTGCCAGACACCATAATCCCGTAAGGGGTGGCCATTTGACTTTGAGTTAGTTGTTTTACGAGGAGGGACACTAACCCTCCACCAACCCACTTGTTGACACGTAGGGAGCACGTATGGTTTGGTTATATGGTTACTACCCAGCGTTGTAAATGGTTTCTTGGCTTACAGGAAACCATTAGGCTTGTCACTCAATGTAAAGCCGCCTGTAAAGGAAAGAAAAGCAATAAGAAGTGACAGGAAAGATGGGAGAAATAGGAAGAGAGGAGGACAGGCACAGAAAAAGAATGATACAGGCTACGGAAGAAGTAGGCAGCACTACATCGAGTGAGTGGATGATGGTCGCCACCACCTTCTCTCTTATACTTTGCCTTTTTCTCATCCTCTTGTAACCTTTCCACTCTCCTTGCAACTACTCCTTCCTCTCATCTTTCCCATCTTCTATTCCTCCATCTTACTTGAATCCTAATTCTGCCCACCACCAAGTAGTGGTCAGAAAGTCCACTTCCCCAACCTCTATAAGCTCTTGCATCCATTACACATCTTCGCATCCTTTCATCCACACACACATAATCAATCATTGTAAAGGATCATAGTTAAGGCAAGGTATGTGTAAGGTTGGTCTGCCAAGTTTTTATGCCCTGTTCCTCTGGTAGTGTATTCTAGTACTGGTCTCGAGAGAGGACCCCGCACAGTAGCTAGTGTTCTGAGGACGAGAAGTCGACCTAAAATCACATAGCATAACACTGGTTGATGTAGTGCTGCCTACTTCTTCCTTAGCCTTTATCATTCTTTTTCTGTGTCTGTCCTCCTCTCTTCCTATTTTTTCCATCTTTCCTGTCTCTTCTTATTGCTTTTCTTTCCTTTATGGGTGGCTTTACATTGAGTGACAAGCCAAATGGTTTCCTGTAAACCAGGAAACCATTTACAACGCTGGGTGTAACCATATAACCAAACCATACGTGCTCCCTACGTGTCAACAAGTGGGTTGGTGGAAAGTTAGTGTCCCTCCCCGTAAAACAAATAACTCAAAGTCAAACGGCCACCCCTTATGGGATTATGGCGTCTGGCAATAGATATATAGATATATATATCTCTTTTTTTAAGAATTTGTACATGTTCACATTCACTTATGTTTTAAAGCAGTACCGTAGTTGATCCCCACTGCATGCTGATTGTTGACTTAAAGGCTAATACTGTACCTACTGCTTGATTGACCGTAAAGGAGGAGGTTTATCTATTTTGTTTAAGAAAGATAACGAAAGGGCAATTGAGGAGATAAAAACTAATGCCGCGTTTTTGTGAGGCTTTTAGACCGGTATCGACTGATTTAGACCGGTCTTACTGCTGTTCTGGCGAGACAGTTAGACCGGTACAGACTGGTCCAAAGCAGTGCTGCCCCACAAGCTAGCCTAGGAGAAACCGGTCTACGCACAAACGTATGCGCGTCAGCAACAGCCAAGAAGGAGGCGAGGAGTGTCCGTGGCAGGGTGTAAACATCGATGGTCAACAGTGGTGGACTTGGGAATAAGGTTTATTTTAAATTACATTTTTAATGCTAGCAGAAGCCCGTGATCATCCAAGAAGGGAACCAAATGAATCTCACCATGAAGTAGAGGCTTTGTATTATTACAGATCATACGAAATAAGGTTATTAAAGCATTAATGACTGAGATAAAATTCGAAGGGAAACGTGAAATTTTTATAGTCAACGACTCCCTGACATTTATTTGCATTATTCTAGGCCACGCCCAGTCACTCTTGCAGCCAATAGCAGGGTCGGACCGACATTAGCCTGTTCTCGAGATCACTTATGAGTCCAGACCGGTCTAAACCAGTCCAAAGTGGCCCGCGAAAATGAGGCTTAAGCAAAAAGGGTTCTATTATTGTTTTGACCCCTAACGGAATTCATTATTTTTCTGTTTGCTAATGGACAGTTCTTTCAGTGACAAGAACTGCCACAACTCAGTAATAATGACAATACAGATTTATTTATTTTTTTCTGAAATAAAGGGGAGTTGGAGGCTTAAATTATAATCTTACCTAAATTTCTTATATATTGCTTGGTTTACTAAAATGCAATCAATTGCACTTCTCATTTCTATGTTTTCCCAGGTAATCTCCCCATCACATCCCAAATCACCATTTAGTAACACCAAATTGTTGTCTACAGTCCAGTTTAATACTGTCTCACCATTTTTATTGACTGCCTGTGGTCCCAGGAAACCTATATGGCCATTAAAGTCTCCAAGAAAGATTGTTGGTTCTCCCTCATTTGTGCTTAAGATACCGTCAACTTCTTTCTTTATTATTTTATTTCTTTCATAACCATTTGTGGACATGTACACCACTATTACTCTAAATGTAAAAGATTTTCTTTCAAGCTTAGCATACAGTATATCTTTTTGTGGTAAAATAATCATTTAAGCCCCCAACTCCCCTTTAATTTTATTTTTCAGAAACCTACTGACTTCAGTGTTTTTTCTGTAGGATTTTGGTAACTGATTTTACCGCAAATTACCCGTTTTCGAGTTTCCCCCCCCCTTTCCTCACTTCAGCCACCCCGAAATGGCATTTTGCGATATAATCGGCAATAAAAATCGTACAGAAATCATTAAAATAGGTTAAAAAAAAAATTATATATTTGGTTAAGCAACGATGGGTCTGGTTAGTACTTGGATGGGTGACCGCCTGGGAACACCAGATGCTGTTGGCATCCCAACGTGTCAAGTGGGGTTGGTGGAGGATTAGTGCCCCTCCCTGTAAAACAATTAACTCTAAGCCATTGGCCACCCCGTCTGGGATACATGGCGTCTGGCAATGAATGAATGATTAAATATGTTTTTTTCATTAACCTAACCTAACCAATCAAACCTAACCTTTATATAAGGCTGTGCTGTTTGAACTGAAGTACTGTAACTTTAACTTTTTTTTTTTTTTTTTCTCATTAATCTAACCTAACCTAACCAATTAAACCTTACCTTGTATAAGGCCATGCTGTATCAACTGAACTAGCTAACCTTAATTTACAATGAATTCATAAAGCCCATAGCCACAACCCAGACATCTGTTCTGGATGGTCTTGATAGCTAGACTGTTAAAATAGGTTTAAAAAGGGAATTATATATATGGTTAACTGTGTTTTTTCATTAACCTAGCCTAACTTAACCAATCAAACCTAACTTTCATTTAAGGCTGTGCTGTATGAACTGGAGTAGCGGTTTTTTTTTTTTTTTTTTTTTTTTCATTAATCTGACCTAACCTAACCAATCAAACCTAACCTTGTATAAGGCCATACTGTATTAACTGAACTAACCTTAATTTACCTGTACAATGAATTCGTAAAGCCCATAGTCACAACTCGGACGTCTGTACTGGACGGTCTCCATAGCTAGACTAAATTCAAATTCATATGACGGGCCTTCCTTTCCTATTTGGGAAAATTAGGTTTGAATTTTTTTTTTTTATTTTTTTTCATTCATTGCCAGACGCCATGTATCCCAAACGGGGTGGCCAAGGGCTTAGAGTTAATTGTTTTACAGGGAGGGGCACTAATCCTCCACCAACCCCACTTGATGCGTAGGAATGCCAACAGCATCTGGTATTCCCAGGTGGTCACCCATCCAAGTACTAACCAGACCCAACGTTGCTTAATGATTGGCCTAATACAAAGGAAATTGTAAGGAGGTTGCTTGTTGACCATAGGCCATGATTTATTCAAAATGAAATCCCCTCCACATCGTTTTGACCCCAAACGGAATTTATTATTTTTCTGTTCGCCAATGGATAGTTCTCTCAATGACAAGAACTTTGAGTACCAACGCTTACCATACCACCGCAACTGAGTAATAATGACAATACAGATTTTTTCTTTTTCTGAAATTCTGAACAGCAGCTGGTCTTGTCGTGGCCAGCTCTGGCGAGTTATGAGTGCGTGTGTACGTTGGTTTCCACTGCACTTTACCCGCCTTGAGCGGCAGCCAGTAAGCAATCTGATGTGAAGGATGGTCATTTTGAATTAATCATGGACTGTGGCCAATGAGTGACCTTGTTACAATTTCCTTTGTTTTAGGTCAGTTTTTCCCAAAATAGGAAAGAAAGGCCCTTCATATGAATATGAATTTAGTTTAGCTAAAACGACTGTCCAGTTCGGATGTCGGGGTTGTGACTATGAGTTTTTACGAATTCATTGTAAATTAAGGTTAGTTCAGTTAATAGAGCACGGCCTAATACGTGGTTAGGTTTGATTGGTTAGGCTAGGTTAGACTGCTGAAAAAAAAATATAGTAACTTTAGTTAATACAGCATAGCCTTATATAAAGGTTAGGTTAAGTTAGGTTAATGAAGAAAAACACAGTTAATCAAATAGCTATATAATTTTTTTAAAACCTATTTTAATGATTTCTGTACGATTTTTATTGCCGATTATATCTCAAAGTGCCCGTTTTGGGGGGGTTGAAGTGGGGAAAGGGGGGGGCAAAACTCGAAAAGGGTAAATTGCGATAAAATTGATTATCAAAATCCAACAAAAAACACTAAAATCAGTATGTTTCTGAAAAAATAAACTTAAAGGGGAGTTCAGGGCTTAAACGATAATTTTACCAAAGTAAGGTACATATAGAAATGAGGAAAAAGATATTTCCTACTTAAAAATGACTGCAGACAAAAAAAAATAGCTTCAATTCCTATATTGAAAGTAATATTGTAAGCAGTAATTCATACAAGCTAGAGGAATTAGAAAATCTAATGAAGAAGGCATCGGACCTTCACTTGAAACAAAAAATAAAGAGAAGAGTAAAACAAAGCAGGAATGAAGAAATAGAACCAATATGGACAACAAAAGAAGTAAAAAGAGAAATATGTAAAAGAAGACTTTATAAGAAAAAGTAGCAAAAAGCACAGACCAATAAAGAGAGAGAGACATTCAGTGTCTTGTACCAGGAACAAAAGAGAAAAGTCCAATCTTTAGTAAAAATTGCAATTTGGAAACATGAAAAGAAAATTACAGAAGCCATAAGAGTAGACCAAAATAAAACAGTAAAGCTTTGGGACCACATAAAGAAAGCAAAAAAGAGAAAGCACGACAAGAAAAGACATCTTGCTATTTAATGGTGATGGTAGTTAAATGAATGTATCCAATCAGCTAGCAGTGCTAGAGAAATTCTGGAAATAGATATACAAAATGAGAGAGAATAAGATACATGATGTCTGGTATGTCAGTACTAGGCGAGAGTACACCATTAAACTTGAAACTACCAAAGAAAAAATCAAAAACAGTTTAAAAGTAAAAGAGCAAATCATTATTCAGTGGACTGAATGGAAGTTTAGTCCAGACCTGAGAGAACGCTAAGATATGGGCTATGAATGTGACAACATCGAATTTGAACCTATGAAGGACATGGATGTATATATAACAACTGAAAAAGTTAAAAGACAACTTCATAACACAAAATATAAAAAGGCATCTGGCCCAGATGGCCTAAAATCAGACTTACGGTATTTAAAATGCTAGACAGTAATGTACAATACAGTATATATCAATCAGCTAAAGAAATGTTTAAATAAAATAATGAATGAAGAAGAGATATGCAATAGTTGGAGGACATCAAATACTATATTGATCCAAAAGAATCCTAATCCCACTGCTGCTGATTTGTTACCAATTGCTTTAACAAACTCCACATATAAAATTTTCATGGGGATACTCAGGCAAAAACTAGAGCAACATATGAGGAAAACAAACAGTACCGGTACAAGCGAATTACAGGCAGGTTTAACAGAAAATGGAAGACTCACAGATAATTTGTATATGCTTAAATACTGTGTTAATGAAAGCTACAAAATGAAAAAAACTCTAATACTAACTTCACTAGACTTCCAAAAAACATTCGATTCCATCGACAGATGTAGTCTTATAAGAGCACTAACGAACCACAACATACATCCAAAAATCATAAATGAAATAGCAGTAGTACAGTAATCCCTTTAATAGTCGACGTAATACAGCCAAAAGCATGTCCAGGAATTGTTTTTTTCCAGATATTGGGCCCCTGCCTCCTGGACTGGTACTTATGGACCCTAACCCAGCCTACTTTGAAAGCCACCTAAATAACTCCTTACCGGACATGTATAGCACCTGTATAAGACCTTATTCACACCAATAATGGACATAAATCTATCTATCTATTGCCAGACGCCTCAATCCCGTTTGGGGTGGCCACAAACAAATCGCTCCAAGTCACCCTGTCCCCCAGCATTTCACTGCCCTTCTCCTAACTCACACCCCCCTCTCTCATATACCTCTCCACCTCATACCTCCATCTCATCCTCGGCCTCCCCCTCCCTCTTCCTCCCTCCACCTCACTCACATACACTCTCTTCGTCAGTCTTTCACCCTCCATCCTCTCCACATGGCCAAACCACCTCAGTGTGTTCCTCATAACGCTTCCTATCACTTCCACATCCACACCACAATGCTCCTTTGTATCCTCATTCGTCAGCCTGTCTCTCCATGTGACTCCACAGGCTCCTCTTAAATAACTCATTTCCACTGCTCTCACTCTTGACTTGTGTCCTTCCAACAACGTCCAAGCTTCACTTCCATACGTTAGAGTTGGTATCACAATACTGTCATGTAGTAACTTTTTCACTTCCATACTCACTTCCCTGTTTCTTATCACTGCTTTCAAAGAACCAGCAACCTTTCTTCCCTGCTGTACCCTTTCAAGCACTTCACCCTCCAAACCTCCATCCTTACTCATCACACTACCCAAGTACTTAAACGTACTCTCATTTTCCAATTCCTCACCATCCAACCTCGCTGTACATTCACTGCCTTCACCTCTCTCAAAGACCATCACTTTACTCTTCCTTACATTCATCTTTAGATTCAGTTTCTTACACACTCTCCCAAACTCATCCACCAAGCCTTGCAGCTCCCCTTCGTCTTCACTCAACAACACGGTATCATCTGCAAACAACAGTACAGGGAGTTTCCAAACACTATCCTCTCTCACCAGGGCCACTCCAACATCCACTACCCTACTTTGTACCTCTTTTATTACCCCATCCATGTACAGATTGAACAACCGTGGAAACATGACACATCCCTGTTTCAACCCAACTTTCAAAGAGAAAAATTCATTTAGTTCACCATCCACACGCACTGCATTCTTCGCACCATCGTACATACTCTTCACAGCATTCAGCAACTTCCCATCTACTCCGTATATTCTTAACACTTTCCACATTCCTTGTCTATCCACCCTGTCATATGCTTTCTCCAAGTCCATGAAAGCCGCATACAACTCTTTCCCTTCTCTAGAAACTTTTCCACTAAAGATCTAAGAATGAATATCTGATCTACACAACCTCTTCCCTTCCTAAAGCCTCCCTGTTCTTCTCCAACTAATTTCTCTGTTCTTTCTCTAACTTTGTCAATAAGTATCCTACCATACACTTTTCCTATTATACTAAGAAGACAAATGCCCCTATGATTACCACACACTTCTTTTTCCCCTTTTCCTTTGTACAAGGGAATAATTATACCTGACTTCCAATCCTCCGGGACTCTACCTTCCTCCCAGGCCAATCTGCACATCTTCCACATCCATTCTACTACTATCTCTCCCCCATGCTTCAGCATTCCACCACACACTCCATCAATTCCTGGGGCTTTCCCTAATTTAACTTTCTTCATTGCTTCCACAACTTCTATCCTACCGATTTCTTCCTGTCTTCTCACCTCCCTCCTTCTCCCAGCCATTCCCCAGCCACTTATACTCGCATTATGGGGGAGGCGGTGGCTCAACCGGTAGAGTGGTGGCGTGCGGTCTTAAAGGACCCAGGTTCAAATTCCGGCTGGGGCAGGGAACAGTTTAAGGATTTGAATTTCATTAATTCAGGCTTTACTGATCTACCAGAAGACCCGCCGACATGTCGTAAAAATACCCCCGCTATTACCAACACACCAGTCCTGTATGAGAGAGCCCTAGCATGTATTCAATATGGACGGTGGATGTTAGCGCCGAAGTGGTGATATGTAGAGGTGTATGGTATGTAGGAGGACTGCTGGGCCTTGATAGCAGGCTGTGAAGCCTATGCCCAGAGTCGGACACACACACACACACACACACACACACACACACACACACACACACACACACACACACACACACACACACACACACACACACACACACACACACACACACACACACACACACACACAAATCCTCTATGTTCAACAGTTCCTTAAAGTGTTCTCTCCATCTGCTCACTTTTTCTCCCTTCTCCACTAGTAATCTACCATTTTTATCTTTCACTCCCCTGCTAACTTCACTTCCACCCTATCTTACGCTTTTCACCTCTTTCCAGAACATTTTCTTACAGTCCCTCCACTTTACACTCAAATTCCTTCCAAATTCCTCATCCACTCTCTTCTTACTCTCTCTTACTAATCTTTTCACTTCTTTCTTTCTTTCTACATATAACTCTCTCTTCCGCCTCTCAACTTCTTCCACGCCCCTATTTCTCATCCATTCATTGTATGCTTTCTTCTTTTGTGCCACAGCCTGTCTCACCTCTTCAGTCCACCACGCTGTTCCTTGCACCCCCCTCCGTCTTCTCTTCCTTCCACACACCACATCACATGCTGCACATATTTCTTCTGTATATATCCTACACACACCTTCCACGTCTCCCATCTGCTCCAATTCATATTTGCCCAATCGTTCCTCCACTTCTCTCTTATACTTTGCCTTTTTCTCATCCTCTTGTAACCTTTCCACTCTCCTTGCAACTACTCCTTCCTCTCGTCTTTCCCTTCTTCTATTCCTCCATCTTACTTGAATCCTAATTCTGGCCACCACCAAGTAGTGATCAGAAAGTCCACTCCCCCAACCTCTGTAAGCTCTTGCATCCATTACACATAAAACATGACATAAATGAAAAGGAACCAGAGAATGAGGAATTAGAAGTGAGTATGGAAAATATTTAGCAATGTACAGGGTACTTACAGCACGTCTGTGGCTACCTCCTCTAAAGCTCTGGCAGTGGTGAAAATACTCTTGAAGCACGTACAGTAATCCAGTGTTGTGCTGCACTTAATTCTTTGCGCTGTGAGTTTTAATTGTTTAACACAGCACATTCTGTTCTTAATTTCACCATGCCAGTTTCAGCTGCCAATTTGCACTCCACATTTAATCCTTTGCACTCTAGATTTTAATTTCTTAACATTGCACAACACTGTAAATTCCCGTGTGGTGTAGTGGTGAGGTACTGTATTGCAGTTTATTCACAGAAACGAGCACGTGCAGCAGCCATTGCGATGAGCATCTACTTTCGATGGTAGTTAGATGGTAACTGGGGAGGGGGAGGAAGGAAGGGGTGAAGGGGCCGTGTGTAAATGCAGCTGTTCGGCACTGCACGCCAATTTCAAATTACAGGTGGGAAAAAATTTGAATTTTTATTTATTTTTTTATTTTCATTTTTGGGCCATTTTTGGGTTCCGAAGGCCTAGGCCCAAAATGTCCGGAAATTGGGGTGTCCAGGAATTGGGTGTCTGGTTATTGCAGGGATTATTGTATATACAGATGATAAAACAAACTTGTATCGAAATGGGACAAAGGAAACTACCATTAACATAGCAGATGGCATCAAACAAGGTTGTAATGCATCAACATTCTTATTCCTGTTAATAACATATGAAATAATAAATAAACTAGAAGCAACAAATGTCAGATGTAGGATTTAAGAATGAATATTTCAAAGTACCATCCACTCATTCGATGTAGTGCTGCTGTCGGGTGTCTGCCCTTTCCTCTCAAACATCCTTCTTTCCTTCCATCCTCTTCTGTCTTCCTTTCCTTCATTCTTTTCTTGTCCTTCTGCCTATGGGTAACTTTACACTCCCTCTTCTGTCTCTCTTTCCATCATTCTTTCCTCTTCCTTCTGCCTATGGGTGACTCTACACTGAGTGACAAGCCAAATGGTTTCCTGTACATCAGAAAACCATTTACTATGCTGCGTGGTAACCATTTAACCAAATTTTGGCACCTGGTGGTTTAGTGGGTAATTATTGTGCTCCAGTCGCATTGAGCCAGTGAAGGTTTATATCCAAGGGATGGTTGGGCTTGGTTGCTCATGTAATGCCACTTAGGGATGAGTGAGGCTGATCACTCATCTTAAATGTCGAGACCAACTGCCTAATCCCTGGCCCCTACACTCTTCATGGGGCAATGTAGAATTGGATGATGGATGGATGGATGGACCAGTAATATATTATGCTGATGATGGTCTAATGTTGTCTCATTCAGTGGAAGAAGCAGAGGAGAGCATTATATTTATTCAGGAGGTAGCAGATAGTTATGGATTGATGATAAATAAAGAGAAAAGCAAAATAATTATATACAGTAACAAGGAATGACCACCAAGCATTGAAAACATCCAAATATGCGAAACCATTACTTATGTAGGAGTCAAAATCACAAACATGTAAAACTGCTTTACAGAGTATAAAAGACAAAGATTAAACAAAGCAAATCATTTAGCAAATATGATGTATGGTGTTGTTGTAAGGTGTTTCAGGAGGCTTATGATAGGAAAAAGTTATTGGAAAGGACTAGCACTGGCAACAATACTGTATGGAGCAGGGGTAGCTAGTAGCTTGTACAGAAGATGAAATAACAATACTACAGAATATTGAAAACAAAACTACAGAATATTGAAAACTCATTACAGTATATAGGGCAGTATTACAAGTTCCCACATACACAGCAAATTGCGCCTTAAGAGGAGGGATTGGAGCCACATCAACTGGAGCTAGAGACAGGAAAATGAAAATACTGTTTACAGAGCACTTAATAAGGGGACAGAAATGAACTTGTTAAGGAAATGTTTATAAAAGAATTTGAAAATGAGAAACAAATGGATAAAAATACTAAAAAGATATGTGAATGAGCTAATTATAAATATAACTGATAGTAATAGAATGACCAAAAAGAAAATTGTGGATAGAATAAAAGAATGGGACACAGCAAAGTGGAGGGCAGAAACACAAACAAAATCAACCCTTAACATATACAAGAATAACAAAAGAGGAATGTTGGATTGACAACATGATAGGTACTAAAATATTTGTAAGAGCTAAAACAAACTCACTCACTTTAAACTGGAGAAATAGGATTCAGAGAAAAAGAGAGGAATGTCCATGCTGCAATTCAGAAATAGAAACACTAGAGCACTTCCTACTGGACTGTACCGAATACAGTGACTTAATACAAAATTATCATTAACAAACTCACTCACTTTAAACTGGAGAAATAGGATTCAGAGAAAAAGAGAGGAATGTCCATGCTGCAATTCAGAAATAGAAACACTAGAGCACTTCCTACTGGACTGTACCGAATACAGTGACATAATACAAAATTATCATTTCATACAAAACATTCAAATCAGACACAGAGAAGACAGAATAACAGGCATGCTACCATTTGAAGACAGAATAACAAACATGCTAGCATTTGACATACAGTATCAGATTGTGAAGAAATTGAAATCAGGGAGGACTTCATCAGTGGAATCTGGACAAAAAGAAACATCATATGCCAAGAATTTCATTAATAATTACAACAAATAAAACTACAAATCAGCAATTATCTATGAAGTACAGGACAAGGATAGAAACAAAAAAAGACAAGAAGAGATATGTATAAAATACTGTAGTAAAAATAATAATAATAATAATGATAATAATAATAATAATAATAATAATAATAATAATAATAATAATAAAAATATTTAAGAAAAATAAATAAACACAAGAAAGTGGGAGCTGTTGTAAAGGCTTATCCCACACCTACTGCTGGACTGGACTGGACTGCTATGTATGATAGATTGTAGTCCATCCTTAGCCCATTAGTTGACCAGTATGTGCCGAATATGCCCTGCAGACCTTCCCCACCACCCAAATCACCTCCCAAGGCTTTGGAAAAATTGTCACAGAAAAGCTTGGGAAACATACAAACTCTCCAGGAGTATTGATGGAAGACTGTCTCCTAAGACTTCTCGAGCTCTATCATACTATGACTCTCACAGTGACAGCTTTTGTAATTACTTTACACACACCGGTATGCAGATCAATCATGAAATGTCACTGATTAGAAAACTACAGGTCTCCTCCAAACCATTTTGGCAATGCATCAGATATAAGAAAGTACAGTAGGTGCACCTTCAGTAAGCCCCATAAGGTTGGACAGCAGAGAGTTATCATCCGACTGTACACAGATGGCAGAAACTTTTGCTAGCTACACATTTTTGTACAGTTTACTCAACACATCCTCCTTACATTCCCCTTCCTCACCAAATTTTATAGGGTGCCCTTGATAGAGTGATGTTATCCTTGCAAGAATTGAGAAATAGGCTTGTGGCACTGGACCTGAACACCAGTATGGGATCTGATGGCTTGCACCCCAGTCTTTTGAACTACAGTATTGCCTAGCCTTAGCTTTACCCTTGTTTTTGATAGCCATTTCAGAAGTCCATCACCACTGGTAAATTGCCACAGGATTGGAAGAGATCCATTATCATTCCTATATTCAAAAAAGGCTCTTGACACATACCTCTTAACTATAGGCCTATTAGCCTAACCTCTGTCTGCTGTAAAACTCTTCAGCGATTTATTACAGAGTCATTGTACAACTACCTCGATACTAAAGGAGTGCTGTCAAATGAGCTGTATGGATTCAGACAGGGCAGAACAGTTGACGACCAATTGTTACTTGTGTATAATGGTGCTACAGCATGGTTGGACACTGGGTACATTGTGGATGTTGTCTTGTTTGACTTTAGCAAAGCCTTCGACATTGTCAACCATTCTATACTCACTGATAAGCTGAGGCTACTTGGGGTCAGTGGTTCCTTGCTGACATGGATCTCTGACTTCTTGCCCAGCTCCACCATGTAAGTGTCTGTGTCCGGCTGTGCCAGTTCCTCAAGAAATGCCCTCAGTGGTGTCCCACAGGAATCTGTTCTAGGTCCCTTGCTCTTTCTGGTATATATAAACTTTCTCCCCTCATATATACCGTATGTTCCAAATGCAGATTCGTTGCTGACAACATGAAGATTTACCTCAAGTTGCGACAGAACACCTGTTTTTCGTTGGCTGTAGATACAAGCTCATCAGATTCTACGTCTAGACATTTGCTTAACTCTTGGAAGGTCTGTCTATCTATCTATTGCCAGACGCCTCAATCCCATTCGGGGGTGGCCACAAATAAATCGGCTCCACATTGCCTTGTTCCCCCACCATTTCACTACCCTGCTCCCAACTCACACCCCCCTCTCTCATAGATCTCTCCATCTCATCCTCAACCTCCCCCTCCCTCTCCCCCCCTCCACCTCACTCACATACACTCTTTTCGTCAGTCTTTCACCCTCCATCCTCTTCACATGGCCAAACCACCTCAGTGTATTCCTCCTAACGCTTCCTATCACATCCACATCCACACCACAACGGTCCTTTATATCCTCATTTGTCAGGCTGTCTCTTCATGCGACTCCACAGGCTCCTCGTAAATAACTCATTTCCACTGCTCTCACTCTTGACTTGTGTCCTTCCAACAATGTCCAATCTTCACTTCCATATGTTAGAGTTGGTATCACAATACTGTCATGTAGTAACTTTTTCACTTCCATGCTCACTTCCCTGTTTCTTATCACTGCTTTCAAGGAACCAGCAACCTTTCTTCCCTGCTGTACCCTTTCAAGCACTTCACCCTCCAAACCTCCATCCTTACTCATCGCACTACCCAAGTACTTAAACGTACTCGCATTTTCCAATTCCTCACCATCCAGCCTTGCTGTACATGCACTGACTTCACATCTCTCAAAGATCATCGCTTTACTCTTCCTTACATTCACTTTTAGATTTTGTTTCTTACACACTCTCCCAAACTCAACCACCAAGCCCTGCAGCTCCCCTTGGTCTTCACTCAACAACACAGTATCATCTGCAAACACAGTATCATCTGCAAACAGCAATATATATATATATATATATATATACCGGTATATATTATATATGTATTTATATATATATATTATATATGTATATATATATATATATATATATATATATATATATATATATATATATATATATATATATATATATTTATATATATATAATATATATATATATATATATATATATATATATATATATATATATATATATATATATATATATATATATATATATATATATATATATATATATATATATATATATATATATATATATATATATATATATATATATATATATATATATATATATATATATATATATATATTTTTTAATTTCAGGCTGTGAAGTACGGTACTAAATCGGGAGATATCACCTGGAAGTTGTGAAGATGAAGAAGGACAGAGAAATACAAAAGGCTTACAAATTATAAGTATTCCCATAAGTTTCACCACAGACTGTACTACTTTGTTGTGAGATACTGAAAAATTACTTGGTCATTTAATGTTTTTATGTGATTTGAGTATGGTTTAACTACTTGAGATCATTGCATCAGACTTATTATAAGTAGAAAGGAATGTTATTCAGTTATGTATTTGGAATCATTGCAATGTACTGATCCTTTTAGTTTTCATGAGAAGCATTCAGTTAATAGGTGCTATATTTCTTCCAGCACGTCACACCAGATTTTGAGCTTGACCGGCATCAATTTTACCAGACAGACTGTTATTGTAAGTTCATTGCAATATGTGTACAGTAGTATGCTGTACTGTCTAGTGGTAGGTGGTGGAAATCCATCATCCACTTATTTGATGTAATGCTGCCTACATTTTCTTTCCCCATGCTCATTCTCTTCCTACTTCTCCTTTTCCTTCTGGTCACTTTTTATTATTCTTCGTTTCGTGTCAGGTGGCACTACATTGGATGACAAACCAAACTGTGGGGTGTTGTGGAGCCTCCTGTGGTGCCCATGTTAATTGGGTGGAGAGACAAGTGTGGCAGCCATCCAGGAACCAAACTCCATAATATTTCCTGAACCTTGCTGTGTGAGGTGCTGTCAACCACAAGGGAACATTGTTCACTGCATGGGACAACCCTGCAAGGACAGTGGTTGCTTACTTGTGGTTGATGGGTCTGCTAAGCCAGACAGACTGTGGTTGATCATCAGCCATACCATCTGTTATGGGCACATCATACATTGGCTGTAGTATATCTGAAATACTGTAGACTGCTACAAATTACTGGTACATTTGTTTATTATCTAAGGGTCACAGTCACCTGTCTTGAACAAAGTATTGATGACTTAGAGCAACTACAGTATACCAGTATCATATCATCAGTGGTAACATAATAAAAGTTAAACAATCTATAGTGTTCTTATAGTTTAGCTATACACTGTAAACACAGAAAACATTTTCATGATCGTGGCAATGATTATCGTTTTATTTGTTTTGCCACCATTGGGAGTGTAGGAGCCTAGGGCAAGGTTACTCAGTCCAGACACTTTTGGCAAGAGCAACGAGTTGCTTACTCCATAGCAGCATCACGTGACCAGCAAACTCTAACTACCCTTTGGAAGTAGACCTTAATGGGCTACATTCAGCTGGGGTGCTTTAGTGCTTTTACTGCAGAAACTTGAACTCTTAATCATCACCACATGCTGGTCTATCCCACATTATTCACAGGCCTAGTGTATTGATATTATAAGTATTTTTGTTTCACCTGTGCACATACAGTACTGTAAGCATCTTTGTTGTAGCTTCTTAGTGGATTGATGTGATTATCTTGTACAGTAAAGGGAGACAGTACTGTTTTAGTCAGTAATTTCTTCATGCTCATCCCTGACAACAAGCACTGCATTTCAGAACTATAGTACACTACAGTAATCTCTCAATTATGTGGTATAACTCAGCCAATCCCGGTGTTGAGTAATGCAAAATGCCGAATATTGCATTGGTACCCCCAATCCTGCATGTCAACCGGTGGGTTGGCGGAGGGTTAATGCCGCTTCCCGTAAAACAACTAAATACAGTAAAAGATAAATGGCCTCCCCTTATGGGACTATAGCGTGTGACTGTAGATAGATAGAGGTAGACCCCCAATCAGCTATCAGTTTGGCATTGGGCCGGATAATGTGTCACTATCCTAAGCTATCTGTCTTGACCCTCTGTCCTAAAAACTTTCCAGCAATAGGAACCATGAGTAAAAAAGTAAAATCAAGCATAAAATACAACACAGTACTGATATACTATAGTTCATATAGTACAATAATACAGTATATAATATAATCATAATCATACTCACCTAGTGTTGGCACTGATGGGCCACAAGGGAAGTCATAGCACTACAGCAGTGAATGAGGCACTGGGGGCCACAGGCCAAGTCACAGCACTAGGGGGTAGCCAATGTGTAGGTCACAAATTCATAACACACAGATATGTCCTTATTATATGGCATCCATGAGAGAGAATGAGAGAACGATGGTAGGCATGGCATATCAGGTGGGCTGTTTCCACAGCACATTATGATTGGCTGGTGTGTTGTGGGGTCTGCCCTTGCACTGATTTGGTCCTGAGTCTGAGCCAGATGATACACATCACAGCCAAAAAATGCATAGTATTGCTTCCCATTTCTGAGCTACATATTGCCTAATTTCACTGGATATTGTTTTAATAGAGTTGAGCTAAAAGCGCCAGATATTGCACTGGGCCAGATATTATGACAGCGGATAATTGAGAGATTACTGTACTTTGGTTGGAAATGAAGTTGATGTCGAGGTCATTTAGTAATTTTTCCCAGCCTCACTACTTGGATCTGGGTTATGAGCAGAATGCTCACTAGCTATTTAACTGATCAGTTTGGTTTACTGGAGATTTTGTGTAAATTTTTTTCTACATACAAAGGCAGTGTTCATAATTTTTCAATGAAGTAGCTCATAACATTTTATTCAGGTAGCCTACTGTATAATGTAATTACAGTACCAGGTTTTACCAGTTGGATGAAAACCACTCATTCTTTCTTTCATATGGAAAGTAAGTTAATTCCTAGTTTGTTGTTTCAGCTTTGCTTAAAAGGTTCATTTGCACAAAGCTGCCTACATTTTAATCTGTCTCTTGCTCATTGTTTCCTTCTCTTGTGTAATATTAGACAGTTGCCAGAACATCTTAAATAAAGTTCATCCTTGTCCAGGGAAAGCAGTAAGGATTTAAAACAATTTGCTGTACACAGTACTTGATGGTAATGGTAATATACAGTAAACCCTTGATATTTTGAGAATCATTAATCTGAACTTTGGCTGTATTGGCCTCTGTGAGCCTACCATACAACCTTCAGATGTAATGAGCAATGGGCTGACTTGTTGAGTAGATGCTGCCTCCAGACTGAACAAAAGGTAAATATATATATTTTTTTATTACTGATTGAAAATATTTAATGATTATCTCCTTAGTATCAAGATACTGTACATAGTATAAACCCACACAGAATTGAAATGAAATTGTGAATATGTATAATTTTGGTAGATATCCACTGAACAGGATTAAGAATAAATTGAACCTGGAGTTGTTATAGTCCCCCAAAGAGCATTAGCTGTATTGAACTGTTAAATTTTCAGCCTTATCCCCCAGTTACTTTGATATATTGAGGGTTTACTGTATTTTATAAACCCACACAGAATTGAAATGAAACTGTGAATATGTAAAATTTTGTTAGATATCCACTGAACAGGATTAAGTATAAATTAAACCTCGAGGTCTTATAGTCCCCCAAAGAGCATTGGCTGTATTGAACTGTTAAATTTTCAGTTTTAACCCCCAGTTAGTTTGATAAATTGAGGGTTTACTGTATTGTATTGCCATACCTGTAATGCCATGTACAATATTGTTTATATTCCTTTTTCAGGGTTTCACTGAGGTAACACTAATTCCTAGCAAAGATAGCATCAGATACATCTGGCTGAATTGTAAGCAGTGTTGTGTGTACCGGGTTACCCTTAACGATACTTTGGAAGTCCAGTTCCAGTACTTTGACCCTTTATTAGAAATATGTCCTCAAGACTCCAAACAGTGAGTATACTGTTATTTGCACTTGTTACACAGTGTACTATAATATATACCTGTATATATATATATATATATGTACAGTGCTCGTCAGAATTATTAGCACCCTGCGTCCCTCCTAAGAAACAAACCTTTCAACATTGAAAAAACATATAAATACTGTAATGCATTTTATTTACCTTTAGTGCTTCGTAGGGTAGCCTTTACGTTTCTTCACGGACCTGAGACGTCTTGGAGGTGAAAGGGTGAGGCTCCTGAGGTGCTGGAGGGGTATTTTTTCCCATTAGTCACGAATGGCAGCTTCCAGCTTAGGCAGAGAGCTAACGTCCTTCCCTGGGAGACTCTTCTTTACGAGGTACCAGAGGTTTTCAATCGTGTTGAGGTCTGGGTTATTTCCTGGCCAGTCTTTCATGAATGATACCTCACAGTCACGAAGCCAATTGGTGATCGATTTGGCCTTGTGAGCAGGTGCACCGTCCTGCTGAAACACTCATGCACCTGTTAGCTCGAATGAGTCTGGTAAATGATCACACAGAAGCTCCAGGTAAACATCCTGATTCACTCTAACATTCTTGGGAAGCACAACAAGCTTCCCCAAACCTTGACCCGAGAAACAAGCCCACACCATGAGTGAATCAGGATGTTTAACTGTGCTTTCTACATACCGTGGGTCAAGTGGGTCACTACCTTTGCGTCAATACACACGTGCTCCTCTGTTACAGGTAACACTAAACGTTGCCTCATCAGACCACAACACTGACAACCATTGCTCCTCACCCCAGTTTAGATATTTATTAGCAAAGGCAAGCCTACGAATTCTCTGGCTCTTGGTGAGAAGAGGCTTTTTCACAGGCTTATGACTTGTGTAACCAAGCTCATGCACCCTACGAGACACTGTTCTCACAGACACCTCACCAAACACTTCTGGGTTGCTCTCCTTAATTTTCCTTGCACTCACACGCAGATTAAACTCCACTGCACGTTTTAAAACATTAACAGACCCTGGGGAAGTTTTCCTGGGCCTACCAGACCTCGGTTTCTTTGTGGGAACTTCGCCACTGTTTTCCAACCAAAACTGCGCACACCAGCGACGCACTGTCGATCGTGCCACACCAACCAATTCACTAATTTCCTTTGTCTGGTGGCCTGCCTTCTTTAGAGCAATGATCTGGGATATGATTTCACTCAATAGTTCATGGGTAGGTGCCATAACAAAGTGGTGAACCCCAAAACACTGCGGGACACTCGGTAAAAAATGGCGCAATTTGAGAGGGACACGTGGCGGAGTTCCTCTCTCTCAGGCAGCCTGTGGGCGACTGAGGCGGGAACCAACCAGCGCATCGGAAGGCCTCAGGCTACCGTGACATCATGCTCGCGGCACAAACTTGTGGCTTAATTTTTACCCCCAGAAATGGGTGATTCTTTTTTGGCCATAAGTATTGCACGCCCGGTGGACAACGCTGAATAATTTTGACGAGTACTGTATATATATATATTCCTCACCCTGCCCTTGGGTGGGAAAGGAGGTCCGGATGATGATGATGATGAATATATATGTATTTATTTATTTATTTAGAGAGAGGGAGAGGGAGAGAGATAGATTGCTAGATAGATATAGAGATATATATCTATCTGTCTGTTGCCAGACACCTTAATCCCATAAGTGGTGGCCACAAACAAATCGCCTCCATGTCGCCCTGTCCCCCGCCATTTCACTGCTCTGCTCCCAACTCACACCCCAATCTCTCATATACCTCTCCACTCCATCCCTCCATCTCATCCTCAGCCTCCCCCTCTCCCTCCCTCTCTCCCCTCCACCTCACACACACACACACACTCTTCTCATCAGTCTCTCACTCTCCATCCTCTCCAGACAGCCAAACCACCTCAGTGTGTTTCTCCTAATGCTTCCTATCAAATCCACATCCACACCACAAAGCTCCTTTACATCCTCATTTGTCAGTCTATCTCTCCATGTGACTGCACAGGCTCCTCTCAAATAACTCATTTCCACTGCTCTCACTCTTGACTTGTGTCCTTCAAACAATGTCCAAGCTTCACTTCCATATGTTAGAGTTGGTATCACAATACTGTCACGTAGTAACTTTTTCACTTCCATGCTCACTTGCCTGTTTCTTATCACTGCTTTCAAGGAACCAGCAACCTTTCTTCCTTGTTGTACCCTTTCAAGCACTTCATCCTCCATACTTCCATCTTTACTCATCGCACTACCCAAGTATTGTACTTAAACATCTATCTATCTATCTATCTATTGCCAGACGCCATAATCTCGTAAGGGGTGGCCATTTGACTCTGAGTTATTTATTTTACAGGGAGGGGCACTAACCCTTCACCAACCCACTTGTTGACACGTAGGGAGCACGTATGGTTTGGTTATATGGTTACCACCCAGCGTTGTAAATGGTTTCTTGGCTTACAGGAAACCATTTGGCTTGTCACTGTAATGGAAAGAAAAGCAATAAGAAGTGACAGGAAAGATGAGAGAAATAGGAAGAGAGGAGGGCAGGCACAGAAAAAGAATGGTAAAGGCTTAGGAAGAAGTAGGCAGCACTACGTCAAGTGAGTTACTCACATTTTATATTTCCTCCCCATCCAGCCTCACTGTACATTCACTGACTTCACTTCTCTTGAAGACCATAACTTTACTCTTCCCTACATTCACCTTTAGATTCCGTTTCTTACACACTCATCCAAACTCATCCACTAAGCCTTGTAGCTCCCCTTCGTCCTCACTTAACAACACAGTATCATCTGCAAAAAAAAGTACAGGGAGTTTCCAAACACTGCCCTCTCTCACCAGGACCACTGCAGCATCCACTGCCCTACCTTGTATATCTTTTATAACCCCATCCATGTACAGATTGAACAACCATGGAGACATGACACATCCCTGTACAACCCAACCTTCAGATAGAAAAATTCACTCAGTTCACTGTCCATACGCACTGCAGCCTTAGCACCATCATACATACTCTTCATAGCATTCAACAACTTCCCATCTACTCCATATATATTTAATACTTTCCACAATCCTTGTCTGTTCACCCTGTCATATGCTTTCTCCAAATCCTTGAAGGCCACATACAACTTCTTTCCCTTCTCTAGGAACTTTTCCACTAGAGATCTAAGAATGAATACCTGATCTACACAACCTCCTCCTGTATAGATATATCGATAGACAAGGTGATGGAGAAGTTAGTCTGGGGGTGAAAGATAAAAATAGCAGATTGGTAATAGAGAATGGGGAAAAAGTGAGCAGGTGGAGAGAACACTTTAACCCCTTACGGGCTGGCGACGTATCAGTTATACATATGACCGTGTGGGGCGGCGTATTTTTGGAAAAATAAAGTATCAAGGGATAAGTCTAATCATGCATAAATCAATGAAAATGGATGACAACGAAGGTAAGAGGTGTTACTTACCTGGTAATACATCTCAGCTGGCTGTAGGAGGAGGAGGGGAGGAGAGAGAGAGAGAGGAGCGTGGGCAGTCAGCTTATCACCAAGCGTGCCTGGGGTTAGGCTAGCGGACTCTTCACTCATTTTCTTTTTCTTCACCACTGAATGCTAAATTTATCATTTATGCATTCTTTACACTGTTCATTGTCTTCAAAATCTAATTTATATGTTTTTTATTTTACTTGAACACTTATAACAATAAAACTTGTGTACATATGCTGTATTCTATTTTACCTGAACACTCATAACACTACACCTTATGTACGTATATTCTATTTTGCTTGTTTCAAGGCTTGGATGGGTAGAGGGCAAGACAGTAGGTGACAAGGATGCCATATCACCCAATTTCACCTATAAATTAGGACAGAAAACGGCTGGGCGTAATGTAATGATCCCCGCCTTCTCACGCACGGATGTTATGCAACGTCCCCCGCCTGTTAGGGGTTAAATAACTGTTAAACATAGATGATGAAAGTGATGTGAGTGTAAGAGGCTGGGGAATGGCTGGGAGAAGGAGGGAGGTGAGAAGAGAGGAGGAAATCAGTAGGATGGAAGTAGTGGAAGCAACGAAGGAAGTCAAAATGGGAAGAGGAATTGATGGAGTATTTGGTGAAATGCTGAAGCATGGGGGAGAGATAGTACTGTAGTAGAATGGATATGGAAGATGTGCAGTTTGGTCTGGGAGAAAGGTAGAATCCCTGAGGATTGGAAGTCAGGTATAATTATTCCCCTGAACAAAGGAAAAGGGGGAAAAAGAAGTGTGTGATAATCATAGGGGCATTTGTCTTCTTAGTTAGTGGGAAATGTATATGGTAGGATACTTATTGACAGAGTTATGGAAATAACAGAGAGATTAGTTGGAGAAAAACAGGGAGGTTTTAGGAAGGGAAGAGGTTGCGTATATCAGATATCCATTCTTAGGTCTTTAGTGGAAAAGTTTCTAGAGAAGGGAAAGAAGTTGTATGTGGCTTTCATGGATTTGGAGAAAGCACATGACAGGGTGGATAGACAAGGATTGTGGAAAGTATTAAGAATATATGGAGTAGATGGGAAGTTGATGAATGCTGTGAAGAGTATGTATGATGGTGCTAAGGCTGCAGTGCGTGTGGATGGTGAACTAAGTGAATTTTTCTCTTTGAAGGTTGGGTTGAAACAGGGATGTGTCATGTCTCCATGGTTGTTCAATCTGTACATGGATGGGGTAATAAAAGAAGTACAAGGTAGGGTAGTGGATGTTGGAGTGGCCCTGGTGAGAGAGGATAGTGTTTGGAAACTCCCTGTACTGTTGTTTGCAGATGATACTGTGTTGTTGAGTGAAGACGAAGGGGAGCTGCAAGGCTTAGTGGATGAGTTTGGGAGAGTGTGTAAGAAACGGAATCTAAAGGTGAATGTAGGGAAGGGTAAAGTGATGGTCTTTCAGAGGGGTGAAGTCAGTGAATGTACAGCGAGGTTGGATGGTGAGGAAGTTGAAAATGTGAGTACGTTTAAGTACTTGGGTAGTGTGCTTGAAAGGGTGCTGCAGGGAAGAAAGGTTGCTGGTTCCTTGAAAGCAGTGATAAGAAACAGGGAAGTGAGCATGGAAGTGAAAAAGTTACTACATGACAGTATTGTGATACCAACTCTAACATATGGAAGTGAAGCTTGGACGTTGTTGGAAGGACACAAGTCAAGAGCGAGAGCAGTGGAAATGAGTTATTTAAGAGGAGCCTGTGGAGTCACATGGAGAGACAGGCTGACGAATGAGGATATAAAGGAGCATTGTGGTGTGGATGTGGAAGTGATAGGAAGCGTTATGAGGAACACACTGAGGTGGCTTGGCCATGTGGAGAGGATGGAGGGTGAACGACTGACGAAGAAAGTGTATGTGAGTGAGGTGGAGGGGGGAAGAGGGAGGGGGAGGCCGAGGATGAGATGGAGGTATGGGGTGGAGAGGTATATGAGAGAGGGAGGTGTGAGTTGGGAGCAGGGCAATGAAATGGCAGGGGACAGGGCGACGTGGAGGCGATTTGTTTGTGGCCACCCCAAACAGGATTGAGGCGTCTGGCAATAGATAGATAGATAGATAGTATATTGGTGATTGACCTTATTTCCACTCTCCTTCTCATCCCAGGGGTTCTCTTTTAAGCTTAATAAAATTGTCTTGCTTTACCAGAATAAATTAAGTATATCTCTTTGCTAAAAAGGTTTCTGGAAATCATTTCTGACCCCTTCAGCCTGAGGGGGGTCTCCTGTGCTTGACAAACTCATTTGGCAGTAGCCAGATTATAATGCCTGTACACAGTAGGTATGCTTTGTCCTTCGGCTGAAGGGGTTTCTGTTTACTCCAGGATTCATCATGATTGGTGTATGATTGTGTAATGTACAGTACATTACTGTACTGTTGTTTTTGTGCATGGTCTTGCTGCCTCTGGTTTAGGTTGTTGTGAGCCTGATGAACAAGAAGTGTCTGATCACTTTGGTCCAGAAGTCTGTTTGTTTATTATTCTATAGCCAGATGCCTTAATCATGGAGCTGGTGGTCACAAATATCCAATACACCAGTCCTGTATGAGACAGCCCTAGCATGTATTCAATATGGACAGTGGGTGTTATCGCCGAAGTGGTGACATGTGGAGGTGTAGGAGGACTACTGGGCCTTGGGATAGGCTACTGCTCCCAAGTTATAGGCCATGATGCCTTTGCCCAGAGTTGGACACATTAAAAAAAAAAAAAAAAAAAAAAAAAAAAACTCCCCTGCCTTTAAGTTGCAGTGTTTCTGATTCACTCCATCCTCATTCACATCCCCCCCCCTTAATCCCTCCACTTAATCTTTTGTTTCCCACTCTCATTTACCTTGTCAGCCTTTCATTCTTCATTCTCCACATGGCCAAATTATTGCTGGATCCTCACCAACACTTTCTGGCACATCCACATGATCACCATAGTGCACCAGAAGTCATTTATGAATGTTTGTAAGCACTGCATTAAAATTTGTTACTGCCTACATTAACATGTAGATGTGAGACTTCAGCAGAGCATGAGTAAAAAAAAAAAAGAAAGAAAGAAAGAAACTCAAGAGAGTGCAGTAGCTATATGATCGTTAAAGAATATGTGAGGGTAGTGTTAGTTAGATAGGATAAGAAATATATAGCTTTTTGAAAATATGGAGTAAACAAGCATATTGGTCAAAGAGTAGAAGAATGTGTGAAAGAGTAGGAGAATGTGTGCTTAGGTAGTATATATGATCATTTAAAAAACATATGTATAGAGTGGCAAAAAGGATATCTCGGTATGCAAGGCTTGGGGGGTAGGAAAAAGTGTGGGTTATTGCAACATAATTTTATTCATCATAGGAGAGTATTTATGAGGGTGCTAAGGCTGCAGTGCATTTTGATAGTGAACTGTGTGAATTTTTCCTTATGAAGGTTGGATTGAAACAGGGATTTGTCATGTCTCCATGGTTGTTCAATCTGGATATGGATGGGGTTATAAAAGAGATACGAGGTAGGGCAGTGGATGTGGGAGCGGCCCTAATGAGGGAGGGCAGTGTTTGGAAACTCCTTGTACTGTTGTTTGCAGATGATACTGTGTGGTTAAGTGAAGACTAAGGGAAGTGGCAAGGCTTGGTGAATGAGTTTGGGAGAGTATGTAAGAAACGGAATCTAAAGGTGAATGTAGGGAAGAGGAAAGTAATAGTCTTTGAGGGAAATGAAGTAACTGAATGTACAGTGAGGTTGGATGAGGAGGAAATATAAAATGTGAGTGTGTTTAAGTTCTTGGGTAGTGTGATGAGTATGGATGGAAGTGTAGAGGGTGAAGTGCTTGACTGGGTACAAGGAAGGAAGGTTGCTGGTTCTTTGAAAGCAGTGATAAGAAACAGGGAAGTGAGCATGGAAGTGAAAAAGTTACTACATGACAGTATTGTGATACCAACTCTAACATTTGGAAGTGAAGCTTGGACCTTGTTGGAGAGACACAAGTCAAGAGTGAGAGCAATGGAATGAGAGCAGTGGAAATACACAAGTCAAGAGTGAGAGCAGTGGAAATGAGTTATTTGAGAGGAGCATGTGGAGTCACATGGAGAGACAGGCTGACAAATGAGGAAGTGAAGGAGCATTGTAGTGTGGATATGGATGTGATAGCATTAGGAGAAATACATTGAGGTGGTTTGGCCTTATGGAGAGGATGGAGAACGAGAGACTGATGAGGAGGGGTATGTGAATGAGGTGGAGGGGGGAGAGGGAAGGGGAGGCCAAGGATGAGATGGAGAGGTATATGAGAGAGGGAGATGTGAGCTGGGAGCGGGGCAGTGAAATGGCAGGGGACAGGGTGACATGGAGGCTATTTGTTTGTGGCCACCTCTCATGGGATTAAGGCATCTGGCAGTATAGATAGGCAGGGGTCATATCATAGATGCCTGAGGTTAGTCAGTGAACAGTTTGTTCTGTATTAATTCACTATGGTCTTTGTCATGTAGGAGGAATTTGGAATACCTGAACAAGTGCCAGGTGACTGGAGTGACATCAGTGGATCCAGAGCTAGGACGAGGGGAGCTGGTGGTTGTGGTGCCGTCAGAAGCACAGCATATGATCCAGGAGGGTAAACCTCTTAGAGTTGGTGTCGAGTTTTCCCTTGAGAAACCACAGTCAGGACTTCACTTTGTTGTCCCAAGTACTGAAGGCACCTTGTCTGAGGTGAGACACATGGTCATTGTTTACTTCTTCATGTAGATGTCATCTGGTAATACTCAGTGACTGTATCGCCTTTGTGTGTTAGATCGCTTGAACTGTTCCTCTGGCTCAGTTTTTTTCTTTATATACATGCTGTACAATATACATTTTAATAGAGATAGAACTGCATTTTATTTTTATAATTTTGGTATTGGTGCAGACCACATGTTATTTGGATAATGATGAGTGTTATGCAACCACCTGAGATTTTTATACCATGAGAAACATGTATTTAATTACTGTACAGATACAGTAATGTAATTGATTAAAATTTCAAATACTGTACTGTTAATCCCCCCTTTGTGTGTGTGTGTGTGTGTGTGTGTGTGTGTGTGTGTGTGTGTGTTCAGTATTCTCTCTCTGTTGTCACATGTTATTTCTTTCTCAGAAAGCAGCACACTTGTTTACCTACGGCCATGAGAATAGTGCTCGACTTTGGTTCCCATGCATTGACACATGGAGTGAAGTGTGCACGTGGCGACTGGAATTCACCGTAGATGACTTTATGACTGCAGTGAGCTGTGGGGACTTAACAGAGGTGGTGTACACACAGGACATGAGGCGTAAGACTTTCCACTACAGCCTTACCACTCCAACCTGTGCACCAAACATTGCTTTAGCTGTTGGGTGAGCTACAGTCCAGTACTGTTTTGAATGAGATGGCCCTAGCATTTATTTAGTGTGGCAGTTACAAAAGCTGTAAATCAACAGATAAATCTAATTACCCAGTATTATCAGTACTGTGTTATTATAAGAAGTATCTGGTGATGTGAATTATATTTAAATCGTCTGAGTAACAATGAATGATAAATGAACATTGGTTTTGTGGTAGGTGGGCGAGCCCACCATCCACTCACTCGATGGTGGTTTAGTGGTAATTGAGGCTCTCCAACCAGATTGAGCCTGTGTCGGTTTATATCCAAGGGTTGGTTGGGGTTTATTGCTCACATACAGTAATGCTGCTCAGGGATGAGTGAGGCTGGCCACTCTCATCTTAATGCCAGGACCAACTTGCCTAGCCCCGGGCTTCTACGCTTCTCATGGGGCAACACAGGATTAGATGATGTATGTGTGCATGTATGTGGTTTTAGCCAATGACCCTACACTAAGAAGTGTTCTGGCACTTATTTTTTCAACGTTTTAGGTTTGAACTAAGGCTTCATTGTTTATTTTTTGAAAAATATGGCTGTATCCCCCAATCTAATCAGTCTTAAATGGTAGAAAGTTTGAACTGAAACATATGGGATATTTACACCATAATGTCATATTGTCTTTGTGGTTAGAATATAAAACAACACAAAACCAGTACCTAGAAAAATTGGCTGAGTAACAACGTATAATAAATAAATATTAATGTTAACCAGTGACCCTGCGCTCATATAAGTCTTCTAGCATTTATTTTTCCAACTTTTTAGGTTTGAACTAAGGCTGCAGTGACGATTATTTTTTAAAACATATGGCTGTATCCCACATTGTGATCATTGTCTTAAATGGTAGAAAGTTTGAACTAAAACATATGATTTATTTACACCATAATATTATCACTGTGGTTAGAATGTAAGATGACACAAAAACAATATGCAGAAAAATCAGCCGAGTAACAAGGAATAATAAATAAACATTGGTTTTAGCCAGTGACCTTACACTCTTTATAAGTCTTCTAGCATGTATTTTTCCAACTTTTTAGATTTGAACTAAGGTTGCAGTGATCATTATTTATCCAGAAGTATTGCTGTATCCCACATTTTGATCATTGTCTTAAATGGTAGAATGCTTGAACTAAAACATACAGGATATTTACACCATAATATCATGTTATCACTGTGGTTGGAATGTAACATGACAAAAACAATATCTAGATAGTAGTCTTCTGTCAAGGTGCTGTGGCAGGCAGGGAGGTAACTGTGTGTGAGGTATTTAACTCTCTCCCCCCCCCCCTCCCCAGTGCACACTAATGATGTTCTGTCATTGGGCATGACTTTGGCTGAAAGATTACTTTTGATGGCACAAGCTGTGAGTAGTTACTTTCAACGTTACAAGAGCTGCGAGTAGCTGCACTAAATATTTCTTGCAATTCCAATTTCTTGCCATTTTTTCTATTAACCATCAGTATAAAATGTATATCTGAAATATATATTCAACAGTTATTGCCGCTTTTCTCAAAGTTTAAGGAATTTAATGCTAAATGTAGTCGTTACTTGCAAATAATTTTACTTTTAGCTAATGTGAAAGGAATATCTGCATTATTAACCCGTTAGTGGCCAGAGTTCCTGTGAGAGGGATTTTGCTTGGTGGGTCATAAGCTTCCACCCTCTGCCTATCGGCTCATAGTCGCGAAGCTCATAGGTCCCTACTCCGGAGTTCCCTTCTTTATTAAATTTTGAAAATGCCCAGTTCTGTCCAGTATATTGGATGCTGGGCACCAATGGGTTAAAGAAGCTGATAGATTCGCCAGTATTTAATGCATTAGTGGCCAGAGTACCTGTGAGAGGGATTTTGCTGGACAGGTCCTAAGCATACCGCCCTCTGCCTGTCGGCTTATAGTTGCAAAGCTCATAGGTCCCTACCCCGGGGCTCCCTTCTATATTAAATTTTGAAAAAGCCCTGTTCTGTCCAATATATTGGACACTGGGCACCAATGGTTTAATGCTGGTACATTTTAAATTTTTTAATATTAAGTGGTTGGTGGGGGCACTCACCATCCACTCACTCAGTGTACTGCTGCATTCAGGTCCCTGCTGTATCCTCTCTTCCTTCTTTCCACCCTTTTCCCCTTCTGGATTTCTTTCCTTCATTCTTTCCTCTTCCTTCTGTCTGTGGGTGACTCTACATTGAGTGACAAGCCAAATGGTTTCCAGTACACCAGGAAACCATTTACTACCCTGGGTGGTAACCATATAACCAAATTGTGGTGCCTGGTGGTTTAGTTGGCAATTAAGGAACTCCAGTTGGATTGAGCCGGTGTAGTTTTATATCCAAGGGGTGGTTGGGGTTTATTGCTCACGTTATGCCACTCAGGGATGAGTAAAGCTGATCACTCTCATCTTAAATGTCAGGACCAACCTGCCTAGCCCAGAGCTCTTATGCTCCTCATGGGGTAACACTGTGCTAAATGATGAATGAATGAAAAAATATTATAAACTACATTGAAATACAGTATCACAGTTCCTTTAGCTTTTTTATTTGCATGTTCATATTATGGGAGCCATAAGTGTACTATACCTTTATATCTGAAATTATTATTAAGACTTAGTGGTAGGTGGGGAGCACTCACCATCCACTCACTCAATGTAGTGCTGTTCTTGGGTTGGCTTCCCTTTCCTCTCTTCCTTCCTTCCTTCTTTTCTTCTTTCCTCCCATGTCCCTCTTTCTGTCTTTCTTTCCTCTTCCTTCTGTCTACGGGTGACTGAACACTGAGTGACAAGCCAAAGGGTTTCCTGTACACCAGGAAACCATTTACTATGCTGGATGGTAACTATATAACCAAACTGTGGTGCCTGGTGGTTTAGTGGGTCATGAAGGTACCCCAACTGGATTGAGCCTGTGTTTGTTTATATCCATGGGGTGGTTGGGGTTTATTGCTCACATAATGCCACTCAGGGATGAGTGAGGCTGGTCTCTTTCATCTTGAATGTCAGGACCAGCTTGCCTAGCCCTGGGCTCCTTTGCTTTTCATGGGGCAACATAGGATTAGATGATGATGATGATGATGTTATTACGACACATTATACTGTACTTAAAGGAAAGTAACATCTTTACCGTTGGCCAAATAATGGAAAGTGCAAAATAAAGCACAACTTTTATGCTTCCCCACAGATATGCAACCCTCAGTCATTAAAGAAACAGTAAACTCACAACATTTTTACTTTACATATCAGTTAATGATATATAAAATGCTTATCATACTGTATGTAAACTTCAAATAATAAAATACAGCATTTATAAAGTACTTAAAAATATGTAAAATTTTGGCTGGCCAATCATTAGCCCTAAAATGTAATAATATTTATACCTAAAGGTATGTAACATCTTGGTCATTGGCCAACTACAGGCCAGACCAGCATGCAGTATGAGTGCATAGTGGTAAAAATACCCATGCTTTAATCTATAGGATTGGATTTTATCATTATTCATCAAGGATAGTCCCTCATATATTGTATCATACCACTCGTATCATTCATAGTGGCTACAACGTGCTTGCATGCATCCTCCTTGGTCACCAGATGGCGGCTGTTTATGCTGCTCGATCATGAAAACCTCATTCCTTGAAATAAAGCATGCATGGCTAAGTACAGTTTATGCCAACCACATACATGGGTAGTGTATTGTACTGCAGTGGCTCACATTACACACACAAAAAATGTCTCGCTTTTCTAGCTTTTAAGACAGTACAGTATGCAGTCAAGGTCTTTATTCACCTCGAAAATCAAAGCATTGAATATTCTCTGGTTTAAGTGGGTAATGCTTTTTTTGCAGTATCTCTTGCTATGCTAAACATTCTTTCTGAAGTTACGCTTTAAACTGAGAATCATTTATGCACACAAGCACTTGCAGCTTACACATGATTGCCCATATGTACATACCTGTACCATCAGAAGATATTCACACACACTGTTTGATTTACCATCTCTCCTTTAGACATGAGTGCAAAGTTGCACAAACCTTGTATAGTGTAGTAATGAAGAAGGATAGGCAAGATCTGTATGTAATGTTTTTCTTTTAACTAAAAGATTGTTATGCTGTAGAAGGTGAGCTCAAGATAAGTTACCCAGTGTTGTTTATCTCCTCGTCACTGAGCTACCGTCTCCCTTACTTCCCCCCCTCCACTACCTTCTTATTACATGCAGTAAATAATTTCTTTATTTAAACTACAGTATGGAGAGCGACTGTAAGTATCACAACCAAATAAGGGTACAACGAGGAAGAAAGGTTGGTGGTTGTTTGAAAGCAGTAATTAGAAACAGGGAAGTGAGCATGGAAGTGAAAAAGTTACTACATGATAGTATTGTGATACCAACTCTAATGTATGCAAGTGAAGCTTGGATCTTGTTGGAGGGACAGAAGTCAAGAGTGATAGCAGTGGAAATGAGTTATTTGAGAGGAGCATGTGAAGTCACATGCAGAAACAGACTGACAAATGAGGAATCGAAGGAGCATTGTGGTGTGGATGTGGATGTGATAGGAAGCGTTATGAGGAACACACTGAGGTGGTTTGGCCATGTGGAGAGGATGGAGAGTGAGAGACTGATGAGGAGAGTGTATGTGAGTGAGGTGGAGAGGGGGAGAGGGAGGGGGAGACCAAGGATGAGATGGAGAGATGGAGTGGAGAAGTATGTGACAGAAGGAGATGTGAGGTGGGAGCAGGGCAGTGAAATGGCATTGGACAGGACAACATGGAGGGGATTTGTTTGTGGCCATCCTTTATGGGATTAAGGCATCTGGTATTAGATAGATAGATAGAAATAAAGAATGTAAGAACTAATGGTTAGTGGTAGGTGGGGATGCACACCATCCACTCACTCAATGTAGTGCTGCTCTCAGGTGCCTGCCCTTTCCTCTCCTCCTTCCATCTTTCCTCCCATCTTCTTCTGTCTTTCTTTCTTTCTTTCATTGTTTCCTCTTCCCTCTATTTATGGGTGACTACACTGAGTGACAAGCCAAATGGTTTCACATACACCTGGAAACTATTTACTACTTTGGATGGTAACCATATAACCAATTTATGGTGGCTGGTGGCTTAGTGGGTAATTAAGGTGCTGTAATCAGATTGAGCCTGGGGAAGTTTATATCCAAGGGGTGGTTAGGGTTCATTGCTCACATGATGCCACTCAGATGAGTGAGGCCGGGCTCCTACACTCCTCATGGGGCAACACCGGGTTAGATGATGAATGAATGAATGAAAGAACTAATGGTTGTGGGCTGTTCATGCTTATGTTGACAGCATGTGTGTACAGCATTTACATACATAAACCCACTTGTCCACCTCACTTACACACTGCCAGTACATTAGGCCCAGTATACGACACTCTCATTACACTGCTTTTGGCCTTCATCTGCATACATTTTATTTGAGATATTCCATCCTACACCATTCATTGTCACAAGTCAAGTTGTGTGTTCAGGGAAGAGTAAGAAATCACCCATCCGTGTTTCACTCCAACACTGGTGCTAGACCACTCACATAGACATCCACCTGCTTTGAACAGTACCTCAAAAAAGTATTAGAACAACTATGTGGGAAACAAACTGAAAAACCAACGATGTGATTTGAAACACGACTGAGGTGAACGTATGATTTCAAAACTATCTATCCCTAAGTACGGATACTTTCTTGAGGCACTGTACATGCTTTGCCACCATCATAAAAATTGTTTACATCATTCATCAGTTTCCATCTGTGCCATACATGAAATATCAGAGGGAAATGGTATTGATATGACTGTGAAATAATGTGTATGATAGAGCTAGAGGTTAGATGTGGAAGGCCGAGAAGATGGATGATAGAAATAAGTGAATTTGGGAATAAGTGAGACATGAAAGTTAGGATGTGCAAGCATTCTCAGAGGACACAGTAAATATGGAATATTTTTGGAGATGATCATGGCTAGGGTAGTACCCCATACTGTATTTAATTTGGCAGCTAACATTTGTTGGTGGATTGTGTGGTATGAGATGAGGAATCAAGAATTGTGAAGGCTGGTGAATAGTACTGTACATGAATGAATGTGTAACCCTTTTTACAGGATACTCTGTTGATAGTTCTTTACTTTTTCTGATGTCTTGGTCCTACTATAGGGACCTTTCTACCTCGTGTTTTACTGACGGTTGTGGTTAGGATGATGATGATGAATGAATTAATACATAAGTTAGAATTTCTATGTTTAGAATGAGGGAATATTTCAGTCACAGTTAGTACAGTGCAGTTCTTTTCTTTTTCAGCCCCTTTGAGATCTACGTTGACCCCTTCATGAATGAAATCACTCACTTTTGCCTTCCTCAGCTGCTACCTCTCATGAAGGCCACTAGCAAGTACCTCCATGAGGCATTTGAGTTCTATGAAGAGCTCTTGTCAACCAGGTCAGCATTTTATGTAGTGTTGTATTTTTGTGTCATGTGTGAGTTCATTATGTACTGTATTTTGGTTTTTCTTTTTAATGTGCTTTGTGGTAAATGGAGATGCCCACCATCCACTCATTCAGTGTATTGCTGCCCACAGGTAGAGGCCAAATGGCTCCCTGAATACAGTGTAAGGTAACTATTATGCTTGGATGACTACCATAGAACTAACTTTCTTCCTGAGGTTAGAAGAGAAAGAATGTTCTTGTCTTCCCTGCATGTTGAGGAAGGTAAAAGTTCTAAGGGTGGTGAAAACAAGGAACCCCCTTGCCCAGCAGACAACTAAGTGAACCCTTACTTTATGCTGGTATTATGGCTTCCTTCTATGTAGTCAGAATCCCCATTTCTGGTGTCATAAATTTAGGAATGCTATTTATGTAAGATATCTAACAAAACCTTCGGATTGAGCCAGTGAAGGTTTATATCCAAGGGGTGATTGGAGTTTATTGCTCACGTAATATCACTCAGGGATAAGTGTGGCTGGTCACTCTTATCGTAAATGTCAGGACCAACTTCCCTAGCCCTGGGCTCATATGCTCCTCATGGGGCAACTTAGGATTGGATGATGGATGGATGATCTTTACATAAAAAGAGATACAAGGTAGGGAAGTGGATGTTGGAGCTGCTCTAGTGAGAGAGGGCAGTGTTTGAAAACTCCCTGTACTGTTGTTTGCAAATGATACTGTGTTGTTAAGTGAAGACGATTGGGAGCTGCAAGGCTTTGGTGGATGAGTTTGGGAGTGTGTAAGAAACGGAATCTAAGGTGAATGTAGGAAAAAGTAAAGTTATGGTCTTCAAGAGAAGTGAAGTCAGTGAATGTACAGTGAGGTTGGATGAGGAGGAAATATAAAATGTGAGTGCATTTAAGTACTTGGGTAGTGTGGTAAGTAAGGATGGAAGTTTAGAGAGTGAAGTGCTTGAAAGGGTACGACAAGGAAGAAAGGTTGCTGGTTCCTTGAAAGCAGTGACAAGAAAGAGGAAAGTGAGCATGAAGGTGAAAAAGTTACTACATGACAATATTGTGATACCAACTCTAATGTATGGAAATGAAACTTGGATGTTGTTGGAAGGACACAAGTCAAGAGTGAGAGCAGTGGATATGAGTTATTTGAGAGGAGCATGTGGAGTCACGTGGAGAGACAAACTGACAAATGAGGAAGTGAAGGATCATTGTGGTGTGGATATAGAAGTGATAGGAAGCGTTAGGAGAAACACATTGAGATGGTTTGACCATATGGAGAGAATGGAGAGTGAGAGACCGATGAGGAGAGTGTATGTGAGTGAGGTGGAGGGGGGAGAGGGAGGGTGAGGCCAATGATGAGATGGAAGGATGGAGTGGAGAGGTATATGAGAGAGGGGTGTGTGAGCTGGGAGCAGGGCAGTGAAATGGTGGGGAAGAAGGTGACATGGAGGCGATTTGTTTGTGGCCACCTCTTACTTACAGGATTAAGGCGTCTGGCAATCGATAGATAGATAGATCTTCGTTACAATAAGTATTTGATTTTCTCTCTTATTGCAGGTACCCGTACTCTTGCTATAAGCAGGTTTATGTTGATGAAGCATATGGAGATTTACACTCATATGCCACTATGAGCATCCTTGAGTAAGTACTTATTTTACATATTAAGATGATTTGGGGTGGGTTGTAAGTGTAAGGGCAAAGAATAGGGCAGCATACCAGTATATCTGTTGCTTTAGAAAAATTGCATTTTATGCAGGGGGAGAATATTTTGTATTCAGTTTTTATGACTCAGATAATCTCTGAAAGTGCATATGTCATGATATAGATTACTTTTTATATTATGTATAGCATGTGGTTGTTCAGAATAATTTACTTTTATTTGTCAGAATTGTGTAATGTCTGATGTGGGTGTTGCAGAATGTCTGCTTGGGTAAGGATAATTTCATGAGTGAATTGTTTTGTGTATAAAATGCTTTATTCTTACTGTTGACCAAAGTGAGTGGCATTGAATTTTCAGAATGTTTTGTGGTAGGTGGGGGTGCTCACCATCCACTCACTCAATGTAGTGCTGCTCTCGGGTGTCTGCCCTTTCCTCTCCTCCATCCTTCTTTCCTTCCATCTTCATCTGTCTTTCTTTCCTTCATTCTTTCCTCATCCTTCTGCCTACGGGTGACTTTACACTCACTCTTCTGTCTTTCATTCCTCCATTCTTTCCTCTTCCTTCTGCCCATGGGTGACTCTACACTGAGTGACATGCCAAATGGTTTCCTGTACACCAGGAAACCATTTACTACGCTGGGTGGTAACCATATAACCAAGTTTTGGCGCCTGGTGGTTTAGTGGGTAATTATTGTGCTGGTGAAGGTTTATATCCAAGGGATGGTTGGGGTTTATTGCTCACGTAATGCCACTCGGGGATTAGTGAGGTTGGTCACTCTCATCTTAAATGTCAGGACCAAGTGCCTAGCCCCGGGCTCCTATGCTCCTCATGGGGCAACGTAGGATTGGATGATGGATGGATGGATTAAGTTGTAGGGATGAAGAACTAGAATGTATTGAGGGCTACATACAGAATACTGTACAATACTGTAACAGTACCTAGAATATGCATTTCAGGCAGACCCAGCCTATGACAGTGAAGTCATGTAAAAAAAAGATAAGGAACAGAAAACAAGATGGCATGGAGATGTTTGTCTTCCAGTAGACCAACTTGGGTTTTGGTGATAATGATGATGACGATAATGGAAATGATGAATGTGCTACCACTGATTTCATCAGAATAACAGCCACATACCAACAGCTATTCTTTCTACCCTCTTCACTGCCATTACAACCCTACCATTTCATTACTAACAGTTACAGTGTTAATAGGATAAGGTAGGGAGGTGTTTAGGTAGCCAGGTAGATGGATGAAAACCAGTGGAGAATCATTGCTACCAATATGAAGTTGTGAGGTGTTCGATAGCTCATTGTGGGATTAGGTTTTCTCTGTCTCTCTTGCTCCTCTATCTCTCTTGTATCGTAGGTGAAGGGTAGGTAGCATTGGGTTACGGAGCTTTATTGTAACTATTATATCGTGATGTGATGGACAGAGTAACGTAGTTTGACAGCTAACCTCCTACTGTCTTATCTCCCAAGTTTCCTTCTACCTTCTGTCGTTCTCTCAGACTCTTCCTGCTATAGCTGCTGTTCCTGGATTGTACACAGTCCGATGTGTGTGCGTGTGTGTGTGTGTGTGTGTGTGTGTGTGTGTGTGTGTGTGTGTATGTGTGTGTAAAATTCACCGGGTCGGTCAGGATCACTTGATGGTCGTGATAGTCAGCTTTTTACCCTCCCGGAAGGGAGCTGAGAGCTCATATAGTCCGATCTAAGGGCAAGGCTGTGACCTTCACACATGCACACACCCATCTCTTTGCTCAAGGGGGACAGTAACCACCCATTTCGTCTGTGAAACTTTTCGCAGCCTGAGCGAGGCGTGAACTCCCATCGACCAGATGGCAAGCGAGAACGTTACCACAGAACCAGCGTGTGTGTGTGTGTGTGTGTGTGTGTGTGTGTGTGTGTGTGTGTGTGTGTGTGTAATTTCTACTAGTGTCTGGTACATTTCCATTCACATGGACTCACCAACTAGAGCTGGTTACTGCACGTGTTTGAATACTTCACAAAATTCTTGGTTGTCTGGGACAACAGGATTGTTTGATATATATCATGTGGATTGACATTCCTAGAGAGAAGCTGTGTATGTCTCCACTGGATGCTACATACTCTGCTAGTGTTACACATTGTGATATGACATATCAGTGCTTCTATATTAATGCCTGTAACAGCTATAACCATTTAACAGTAATAACAGTAATGGCTACTGCCACCTTAACATTTTCCGCCACAGACTGGTTAGATTGTGTCAATAAAATGTTAATTATGCAGTGCAGTAATGGTGATGGTGTAAGGACTTAACCCCTCGGGATCAGGCATTATTTATAAAATCAACTGTCAGAAGGCAGCGTTTTTTTGCAAAAAATAGGTGATTTTTCAAAAGTTGCTCCCATGCAAACTATTAAACCTATGATAAAAATCTTTATGCCTAGCAGAGTACAACTCTTTAGCTTTAAAATGAGTGGTGTTCCAGTGTCCTACGATTACCAGGTATTTATTGTAGGGCAGTGGCTGAGAACGTAGGAGTGTTTAAACATTCTGGAATAGGGACCAACATCCCCAGGACCCAACCAGAACAGGGATAATGAGCAGCTTATGCCCTTGGTGGTGTTATTTGATAAAAAAGCCCCCAGTTCCTGTATACAGATAAGGTTCTCAATTGATTGGTGCCTTTTACTACAAGATTATCTTGCTTGTATGAGTTCCGCAGTTAACCTAAATTGTAGACGTTTACATCTGTACATGACTTTTTTTTTTTTTTTTTTTTTTAATAAGTCTTCATAACTTTCAAGGATGGTAACTGTCATCTTCAAACTGACCAGCGAGGGGAGTCCCACCACAAGGAAATGAGCCTGGTGTGCCTAAGGCAAGGGATGGAACATGGAAGCCAGCTGTGAGGCTCGAGTGCAGTCCCTTGATGGCTCAGTTGGCTGAAGGGAAGGGGGGAGGAATGATGCACAGAAGCATTCCAGAGAAGGGGATCACCAGAACACAGATAGTTCATGTGCGTCCTTCCATGGGCTGCAGAAGGAGCACACAGCTTGATTCAGGGAAGGCGTCAGCAGGAGAAGGTGGTGGGATCCTGACAGGCAAGGTGCCTCATCTCATCAATGTGGGAGACTTGCTGTTGACCAGAAGGAGCACTTGAACCGTCACGGAAAGCTCACTGACCCATGCCAACAGTCAGCCAGAGGGAACATTGGGAACAGGCCACTCACTCTCCCTTGCTGACTTAGACGAAGGTGGCTGCAGGCAGCAGGTCACCATTGCACCACTAACCTACCGCCACTGAGATGTCATGGGATTCATTGCATCAGCATACAATACACAGGTGCAGACAGTCTGTGGAAGAGACACTAATCTACTTTTAAAAGTCCAGAAAAAAAGGGAGTAGAAAAACAAACAGATAAACAAAGGAAGAAGAGAAACTTATAGAATCAGAGAACAATGAAGGGATGGAAAGGATGAAGAAAAGGGAGAAGAAAAGAAAAAATTACATAACTGTTGAACATCAGAGGAAGAGCAGAGGGGAGAAGACAACTCAAAATATAGAACTCAGTTGAAACTCAATATTGATCCCTGAAGTAACTGGAACTCAGGACACAGTAGGGTAGAAGACAATAGCATACACAGGCTGAATAGCTGAAAAACTGCCACAAAAGAACACAGGTCCCAACAGGTGGTCCTCATGATAAGCATTTGGACAAGAGTGAAAACAAACAACTAAGAGTTGATGTATAGCAGGGTACAGATCAATGCCCAGGGCTGTCTGATCACAGCTGGTTGCTGGGAAAAGTTCCACAGGATGTCAGTGCCCTTGTCAGTGTCAGTTCATTTTTTTTTTCCAAGTGAAATATGTTGCCAGAAGCAATGGTAATGTCCTGAATAGAGTGCAAGTAGTAGCAGTTAGTGCACTACATTTTGATGAGTCTTGCAAACACTATGTTTGGTTAGATGATGAATGAAATGCTTGAATAAATGTTTTCCAAGGTTTTTATTACTGAATAGTGAATATTTTGTACATAGAACCCTACTTCTAGATCAAAGCTAATTTTCCTGATAAATATGCCTGGTGATCCCACGAGACTGAGACACCGTGTTTGATGTGCATTACTTGTATATGTTATTAATTTACAAGTACTGCATGTATTTTCTGTTCTTTTTCTATGCACTTTTTAAGAGTACTCCATGCTTATATATATCTTCATTGTACTTGCAGTGTGAACCTATTGTGCAGCAATCGGATCATTGACCAGGCGTACCAGACACGCAAAACCATGGCCCTGTGTGTGGCTCAGCAGTTCTTTGGATGCTTCCTTTCACGCCAGGCCTGGGCTGATGCCTGGCTCACCACTGGCATTGCCAATTACCTCATGAGTCTTTATGTCAAAAAGCATTTTGGCTTCAATGAGTACAAGGATTGGACACACAGTGTGAGTATCTTTCTTTGTGCTGTTCCATCCATCCATCCATCATCCAATGTCGCTCCATGAGGAGCACAGGAGCCTGGGGCTAGGCAAGGTGGTCCTGATATTTAAGATGAGAGTGACCAGTCTCACTCATCCCTAAGTGGCATTACGTGAGCAATAAATCTCAGACTATCTATCTATCTATTGCCAGACGCCTCAATCCCGTTTGGGGTGGCCACAAACAAATCGCCTCCAAGTTGCCCTGTCCCCCGTCATTTCACTGCCCTGCTCCCAACTCACACACCCCTCTCTCATATACCTCTCCACCCCATCCCTCCATCTCATCCTCGGCTTCCCCCTCCCTCTTCCCCCCTCCACCTCACTCACATACACTCTCTTCGTCAGTCTTTCACCCTCCATCCTCTCCACATGGCCAAACCACCTCAGTGTGTTCCTCATAACGCTTCCTATCACATCCACATCCACACCACAACGCTCCTTTATATCCTCATTCGTCAGCCTGTCTCTCCACGTGACTCCACAGGCTCCTCTTAAATAACTCATTTCCACTGCTCTCACTCTTGACTTGTGTCCTTCCAACAACGTCCAAGCTTCACTTCCGTACGTTAGAGTTGGTATCACAGTACTGTCATGTAGTAACTTTTTCACTTCCATGCTCACTTCCCTGTTTCTTATCACTGCTTTCAAGGAACCAGCAACCTTTCTTCCCTGCTGTACCCTTTCAAGCACTTCACCCTCCAAACCTCCATCCTTACTCATCACACTACCCAAATACTTAAACGTACTCACATTTTCCAATTCCTCACCATCCAACCTCGCTGTACATTCACTAACTTCACCTCTCTCAAAGACCATCACTTTACTCTTCCCTACATTCACCTTTAGGTTCCGTTCCCAATCACCCCTTGGATATAAACCTACGCTGACTTAATCCGATTGGAGAGTCTTAATTACCAACTGAACCACCAGGCGCCATAAATTGGTTATATGAAAGTTGAAAAGCGGATTATCAAAGAAATGGCAGATGATTACAGGACCAAAGCAAAGGAGGAGGTAGAATCAGTGAACTGGAATGAAATTGAGCTGGACAGCCTGTGGAATGCATATAGGGATTGCTTAGTCATCATCATCCGGACCTCCTTTCCCATCCAAGGGCAGGGTGAGGAGTAGCGATGTTCAGGCAGCACAAACTTGCCCAATCCAAATAGGCCACACTTCCATTCACTCATCATTCAAGCCCCCGGAATCCTGGCTCTACCGGATACACCAAAAACATTCACCACATTCTACAGCTTCACACAAACGTATCCGATTGAGTCAGTCCGGACGCTGCCATGCTCACAAGGGGTGCCAAAATCCCTGATCATGCACCTCTCCTCACAACATTCATCCAGCCAGCCCGATCTCTTGTTGGTTCCCTAGCCTCACCGACTTCCAAACCTCTCTTCCTCAAACCCTCGTCCACCATATCTCTCCACCTTCTCCTTGGCCTACCTCGCCTCCTCCCTCTTTCAGATTTGCTCAGGTATACCTTTTTCACCACTCTATTGTTATCCATTCTTTCCACATGACCATACCATGTCAGTACACTCTCTTCGATTCTGGTATGCACCGACTTCCTCACTCCACACCTTTCACTAATCACATTATTTTGTATCCTATCCACCCTCTGTACTCCACATACATTCCTCAGCAGTCCCATCTCCACTGCTCTTACTCTTGACTTTTCATTTTCATGCCATACCATAGTCACACCCATATGTTAAAGTTGGCACTAACAATCCCTCACATAAGCTTCGTGCAGCTGCAGCACTCAAGCCTCTGTTTCTTATTAAGGCCTTCATTGCACCAGCTACTTTTTTTCCTTGTGTCACTCAGCTTTCAACTTCTTTTGAACATTTTCCTCTCTTTTTCTGTCACTGTACCCAAGTATTTGAACTCTCTCACCAATTCCAGTCTCTCTCCATTCACTGTAACATCACACTGGGAGTCACCTTCACTCTCAGTAACCATCACCTTACTCTTCTCTACATTAACTCTCAAGGCACGATGCTCACAGACATCAGCAAAACTCTGCACTTGCCTACCAAGTTCATGTTTGGTACTTGGAAACTGTACTGCATCATCAGCATACAGCAAATTTGAGATATTCCATCTATCACCATTCATTACCAACGCCATCTTTCTCTCCATTACTCGTGCTTTTACTTCACTCATCACCCCATCCATGTATACTGTATATTGAACAACCATGGGGACATCACACAACCTTGTCGCACGCCCACACCGATCATGAACCATTCACTTAGATGCCCATTAACCCTTACACATGATTTGCTACCATCATAAAAACTCGTGACAGCACCTAGCAGCTTACCATCTGCACCATACATACGCAAAACTTTCCACAATCCCTCTCTGTCTGCTTTGTTGTATGCTTTTTCCAGATCCATGAATGCGATAAACACTTATGGTCCTTCTCACAAGCCTTCTCTGCTATCCGTCTCACTGCAAATACTTGATCCACACATCCTCTGCCACTCCTAAAGCCACCCTGTTCATCACTTACTAGGACTTCTGATACCTCTCTTACTTTCTTTATGATAATTCTTCCATATACCTTCCCTACCACACTCAATAAACTTATGCCACGATAATTCTTGCACTCACTTTGCTCACCTTTATTTTTGTACAGGTGTACAATCACTGCCTTTTTCCACCCTGCAGGCACAGTTTCACTCATCCATGCCTTCTTACATATCTCCAACAAGCACTTCATTCTACTCTATCCACTACACTTCATCATCTCTGCATACACCTCATCAACCCCAGCTGCTTTCCCATTTTTCAGCCATTTCACAGCGCTCTTCACTTGTGCGAGTGTCACGTCTCCTGGCACTGCATTCCTTCTCTGCACACCCCCAAAAGTAATCATGTTTACAGCCGCTCTGCTCTCTCTATTCCCATTCATCAGGCTTTCAAAATATTCTTTCCATCTGGTCCTTACTTGATCTCCATGGGTTAGTAACCTACCACCTACATCCTTCACTCCATCACATTTCTTTTCGCTTTCACTTTTGCATTTCCACACCTCTTTCCAGAATAACTTCCTATTTTCAGAGTAGTTTGCATTCATTTTTCTTCCTAGATCATCATTTACCTCCTCCTTTTTCCTCTTCACTAGTGTCTTTACATGTTTCTTGCTCTCGATATACTCAGTTCTTATTTCAACTGAGCCCATATCCTGTAACCACTTTAGCCACTTCTTCCTATTTTCCTCCACTGCTATCTTAACCTCCTCATCCCACCATGCCATGCCCTTCTTTTTTGTTCGTACTCTTGCCACACCACACACCACTTTGGCATTCCTAACTAAGCAATCCCTGTATGCATTCCACAGGCTGTCCATATCCAATTCATTCCAGTTCACCGATTCTAACTCGTCCCCTACTTTGGTCCTTTAATCATCTGCCATTTCTTTGATCCTGAGCTTCTCAACTTTTTCTTTCTCCCTGACTGCTCCTTTCTCTCCTGATCCACCTCACTCCTCTCAGCTTGATCTTGCATACCACAGTCATATGATCTGACAGACCTCCACATCGTCCTCTCACAGGCCTCGTATCAGCAGCCATTCCCATCATTGACCTCTCTACAATCATGTAATCAGTCAGGCTTCTTTCAACACGATCCCTGTTCCCTGTATACCATGTATATTTATGCGTACCTTTGTACTTGAAATACGAGTTACAAATGCACAACCTCCTCTCCTGACACATCCTTTAGTCGCTTCCCATGATCATTTTATCCTGGTACTGTACAGGTAAGCCCTTAATTCACGTGAGGGTTAGGTTCCCAGACCCTTCGCGTATGTGGTAAATTCGCGTATATGTTCTGTCCTTGTGTGCACATAATTACGCATGTCTATACGTATATTACATCTGAATAATACTGTTTATGCACTACATACACCTTATAAACTAGCATAAAGTATTAAAAACAACAAAAATATAAGAAATTTAAAACTGAAACCTGACAAGCACAGGCGTAGGTGGAGACACTTCAGCAGTCTGGTGCACTAGCCCTCACTGCCTCCCGTATGCTACATTCTGCCTTCTTTATTGTATGAACAGTTGACTCATTCACTCCAAACATGCGGTTCTAAGACAATTCACAGGCGTAGGTGGAGACACTTTAGCACAGTCTGGTGCACTATCCCTCACTGTCTCCCGTATGCTACGTTCTCCTTCATTATTGTATGAACAGTTGACTCACCCCAAACATACGGTTCTGAGACAATTCACCATCAAGTCAATTCACCGTCAAAACATGGACAATTCCCCATCATTCTATTAATATACTTATTATTGATTAATTAATACATTAATAACTAATTTTCAGGGGGATTTTATAACTCATATAAGTAAAAAAACTAGTGTACTGTACTTGCTAAATAAACTGGTATGTAAATAAATGACGGGGAATCGTCCTGACGGAGAATTGTCGCCGACATTCCACCCTGAAGTTTGTCCAACACTTTAACTTTGTCAGTGACACCTCTTTACCAGCCCGCTTTGGTGTGTTACCACATGCATCACTAGCACTATGCTTAGGCCCCATGTTGGCAGACAAGGCAAGCAATCACTGGAAGGCAGAAAAATAAGCCACAAATAACGATTCTCGATCTCGAGTCACGCATGATTCGACCGTCGGATTCAAACTGACTGTGTGGTGCGTGGTAGACCGACCTCCCAGGCTCCCACACACACATACATATATGTGTGCACACGGGCAGCAGGTAGGCATTTTTTATATTTTATTTATTTCTCTTGTATATTGAAATTACTTATTTGGCAAGAGTGAAAGATGAGTTTTGGGCGAGAGTAGAAGCATGTATGGACAAGTTTGAGAGGAGCGAGAGAGTGCTGTTGATTGGAGACATGATTGGCAAAGTTGGGAATGTACGAGTGGATGGAGTGGTTGGTCAGTGGGGTGTGCCAGCTGAAGTAGATGGGAATGGTAGTGCTTTGGTGGACATCTGTGCTGGTAAGGGGTTGGCAATAGCCAACACCTACTTTCGTCATAAGATGATCCACTGGTATACATGGAGAGTAATGAGGAGGATGGATGGTGAACTTATTGAACGAAAGGCAATGATAGACTACGTGTGTGTGGATGAGCGAATGAGAAGACAAGTGTTGGATGCAAGAGTGTGGAGAGGGTGGGGGAATGGAGTCTCGGATCATCACTTAGTGATGGCCAAGGTAAAGATGCAAAGAAAATGGTTGAGGAGGCGAAGGGGAAGCCAGGAGGAAGCAGCTCCTGTGAGAAGAGTGGAGAAATTGCAAGATAGTGAGAAAAGGACAGAGTATAAGAGCATAGTGGAAGAAAGATTGGGAAGGCATGAGCTAGAGCAGATGGAAGGGGTGGAAGAAGTATGTAAGATATTCACGGAAGAGATAAGCGCAGCGTGTGAGGTGGTTTGTGGAGTGAGGAGGAGATGCAAGGGTGTGCAAGGGACAGCATGGTGGAATGATGAGGTGAAACGAGCTGTGGAACTAAAGAAGAAGGCATATGGTGAATGGTTGGCGAGTAGAGGTAGGGGAGAAGATGAGAGAGAGAAGAGAGAGGTATATGTGAGCAGGAGAAGGGAGGTTAAGAGACTGGTGAAGGAGAGTAAGAAGAAAGTGGATGAAGAGTTTGGGAGGAATCTGAGTGTGCAATGGAGGGAGAGTAAGAAATTGTTTTGGAAGGAGGTAAAGAAAGTAAGGCAGTGTGAAAGGGGAAATAGTAGGGGAGTGAAAGATAGGAATAATAGATTGCTGGTGGAGAAGAGAGAGAAATTGAGGAGATGGAAGGAGCACTTTGAGGATTTGTTGAATGTAGAGAGTGAGAGCAGTTTGAGTATAAGTGGTTGGGGAATGGCTGGGAGAAGAAGAGATGAGAGGAGGGAGGAAGAGATCAGTAGGTCGGAAGTAGTGGAAGCGATGAAGAAGATTAAGCTGGGAAAGGCCCCAGGAATTGATGGAGTGTGTGGTGAAATGCTTAGGTATGGGGGTGAGATTGTTGTGGAGTGGATATGGAAGTTGTGTAGATTGGCTTGGGAAGAGGGAAGGGTTCCAGAGGACTGGAAATCAGGTATAATTGTTCCTCTGTATAAAGGAAAAGGGGAAAGAGAAGTATGTGGTAACCATAGGGGTATTTGCCTTCTTAGTGTGACTGGTAAAATATATGGTAGAATACTCATTGATAGGGTTAGGCATATGACAGAGGAGCTAGTTGGAGAAGAACAAGGGGGATTTAGGAAGGGAAAAGGGTGTGTAGATCAGATATTTGTTCTAAGATGTTTAGTGGAGAAGTATCTAGAGAAGGGAAGGAAAGTGTATGCTGCCTTCATGGACTTGGAGAAAGCTTATGGCAGAATAGATAGGCAAGGTATGTGGAAAGTATTAAGAATATATGGAGTGGAGGGGAAATTGTTGAGTGCTGTGAAGAGTATGTACGAGGGAGCTAGGGCTACGGTGCAAGTGGATGGTGAGCTGAGTGAGTTCTTTGATCTCAATGTGGGACTGAAACAGGGGTGTGTAATGTCTCCATGGCTGTTTAATATATATATGGATGGGGTTGTAAAGGAGGTACAAGGTAGGGCAGTGGATGTGGGGGTGGCCTTAATGAATGAGGGTGAGATTTGGAAGCTTCCGGTGTTGCTGTTTGCTGATGATACAGTATTGTTGAGTGAAGATGAATGGGAGTTGCAAGGTTTGGTGAATGAATTTGGGACAGTGTGTAGGAGGAGGAAGCTGAAAGTTAATGTAAACAAAAGTAAAGTTATGGTGTTTGAGAGGAATGAAGTCACAGAGTGTGCAGTGAGGTTGGATGGTGAGGATATGGAGAATGTGAGTGCATTCAAGTACTTGGGTAGTGTGATGAGTAAGGATGGAACTTTGAGGGATGAAGTACGTGAAAGGGTACAGCAGGGAAGAAAGGTTGTTGGTACACTGAAAGCAGTGATGAGAAATAGGGAGGTGAGTATGGAAGTTAAGAAGTCACTGCATGATGGTATTGTGATCCCTACCCTGACGTATGGAAGCGAGGCGTGGACATTGCAAGAGGGGAACAAGTCAAGAGTGAGAGCAGTGGAAATGAGTTACTTGAGAGGAGGATGTGGAGTAACGTGGAGGGACAGGTTGACGAATGAAGAAGTGAAGGAACGTTGTGGGGTAGATGTGGATGTGGTTGAAAAGATTAGGAGAAATACACTGAGGTGGTTTGGACATGTGGAGAGAATGGAGAATGAAAGACTGACTAAGAGGGTGTATGTAGGTGAGGTGGAGGGAGGGAGAGGGAGGGGTAGACTGAGGATGAGGTGGAGGGATGGAGTTGAGAGGTATATGAGGGAGGGGGGGGTGAGTTGGGGGGAGGGGAGTCAAATGGTGGGTGACAGAGTGACTTGGAGGCGTTTTGTCTGCGGCCACCCTTTGCGGGATTAGGGCGTCGGGCTATAGATAGATAGATAGATAGATAGACTTATTTGAATACTATAATTTTGTTTTAATTATTGTATGAAAAATTCGTGGATAACCGAAATCGCGTGAAAAAAGTTCGCGTGAATTAAGGGATAACCTGTACTTCATTACAACCCCATTATGTTATCCTCAGGACTAGTGCCTACTCTTCCATTCATATAACCAGTTACGATTACCTTATAGCTCCGGGGCTTTCTTCCACTACTTCATCCAGCTCATCCCAAAACCTGTCTTTCTCTCTCGCACTCCTGTCCTCACACAGTGCTTACGCTACAATCACCGCCACTTTCACTTTCTCAAACTTGAAGTTGACATACATACACCTCGAGCTGACACATTTATTGTCTGTCATTCCACTCTGCCACACCCCATTCATCAACAAACCAACTCCTTCCTTGCATCTTCCTCTCCCATTCATGCTCGATCTTACACATTTCACACCCTCCTACTTCTCCACTTCACACCCTTTCATCTTCGTTTCACACAGTGCTATCATGGCATATCTCGCACTCTTGAACACATTCGCCACTTCCACCATCTTGCACTCATTCATACCTCTCACATTCCACATGGCCATGCGAATCTGGCCATTTGTTTGGGACCCCGGGTCGGTATTGGGCTCTCCAAGGCTCTCTGAAATGACTGCCATGATTAAGTGATTTTGGATAGGGGAATTTGAGGGACACTTAACCCTGCTAAATACCCTGGTTATATGGTTACCACCCAGTGTAGTAAATGGTTTACTGGGTACAAGAAACCATTTGGCTTGTCACTGAGTGTAGAGATCACATGGCATCTCAACATTGTGTGAATGGATGATGGGTGCCCGCATCGACCACATGGAGAGACAGATTGAGGAAGTGAAGGATCATTGTGGTGTAGATGTGGATGTGATACGAAGTGTTAGGAGAAACACATTGAGGTGGTTTGGTCATGTGGAGAGGATGGAGAGTGAAAGACTAACATGGAGGGTGTATGTGAGTGAGGTGGAAGAGAGGAGAGGGAGGGGGAGGCTAAGGATGAGATGGAGGATTGGAGTGGAGAGGTATATGAGAGACCGGGTATGAGCTGGGAGCGGGGCAGTGAAATGGCGGGGGACAGGGCGATGTGGAGGCGTCTTGTTTGTGGCCACTGCTTACGGGATTAAGGCGTCTGGCAGTACAGTATACAGTATATATATATCTATATATCTATATCTATATATATCTATATATAGCGCAAACACTTGCGCAAAGCGCAATTGCGCACCCTTGCACTCCGGTGATATTGTTTGTGCATTGCGCACCACACGAGACCATGCGCAATTTTGCGCTTGCGCACCTGCCTTTTCATGTGCGTAAGCGCAACTTAAATTTGCGCTTGTGCACCTGCCTTGTGCACCTGCCCTGTGGATTGCGCACTGCGCAGTCCAAGGGACACGTGGTCTTCCAGGGGACACGTGGTGGGAGCTTCCCGCATGGCTGGACAAGGGATGGGGGAGGCTGGGGCGGGTCGCGTGGGTGGGTTGGTGCTTGGTGGGGGGGAGGCAGGAGGGAAGGAGGTAGTAGCATTAATATGCTTCAACAGATAATGTATTTTTAATATTTTTAAATTATTATTATTAGTAAATGATAATAAGTATACATTATTTATTAAGATTGGCATATGCAATTCCTTACAAAAACCATTAAAACATATTATTTAAATCAAATATCCACAGCCTAATAATTTATTAGGCTAATAATTTATTAGGCTGTGGATATTTGATTTAAATACTCTGTTTTCATGATTTTTTATTTTTTGTAACAAATTACATATGCTATTGTATATCTATATTGAATTATTAAATAAATTGTCTTGACAAGACAAGAGAGAAAGAGCATTATTCTGAGAGAGAGAGAGAGAGAGAGAGAGAGAGAGAGAGAGAGAGAGAATAAATACATTTCATGATTTTTTTTTTTTTAACGAATTACATATGCTATTGTATATCTATATTGAATTATTAAATTGTCTTGACAAGACAAGAGAGAGAGAGAGATAAAGAGCATTATTCTGAGAGAGAGAGAGAGAGAATAAATATGCGGGAATGGCAAAGGAGTGTCCCTTTGAGTGAGGAGATAAGGCATAAACTTCGTCCCTCTTCTCTCTCTTATTCTCCATTCCTTCCCTCCTCTCTCTCTTATTCTCCATTCTCTCCCTCCTCTGTCAGAGGGAGAGAGAGTTGATGATACAGTAATCACGTGATCTTTGCCAGTGCCTTGGTAAATGTTAATGATACAGTAATCACGTGATCTTTGCCAATGCCTTGGTAAATAAAGGCTGGTTTTCCCGGACAGTGACCTACTGTACCTCAGTCACCGCGGGTGGTGGGCAGGTTGCTATTTTAGTAAGTTATTTAATTATACCAATATATATTTTACAGTAATTCCCACAAATATATGCAAATTATTTTCGCTGGCGCTTTGCGACATCGCACAAGCTATATATTAGATTGCGCATTTGTGCAAATTACAAATAATAGAAATTAATAATAAAAAATAAAAGTAAGTAGGTATGCTGTTTTATTTAAATATCTCAATATTTTTCGGTAATTCCCAAAAATACATGCAAATGGTTTACGCTTGCGCTTTGCGACATTGCGCAAGCTAAATATTTGTCAGATTGTGCATTTGCACTTGCGCAAGGTAGTGAACTGTGGATTGCGCTTTGTGCTTGCGCAAGGTCCTTCTTCGTTTGCGCTGCCCACCACTGGTACTTATGGACCCTAACTCAGAAAAACACCTATACAACTCCCTTTGGACATGCATAGCACCTATTTAAGACCCAAATCACAACAATAAGGGACATAATAGACCGAAATAAATGCAAAAGAACCATAAAATGAGGTTTTTGAGGTAGGTTTATACAATATTAAACATTCTGGGTACTTACAAGTCCCTGGCTCCTGAACTGGTAGTTATGGACCCTAACCTAGCCTAACTCAGAAAAACACCTCCCTACTGCACATGCATAGCACCTAAGACACTACATATTCACACCAATAAGGGACATAAAAGAGTGAAATGAGGTGTTTGAGGTAAGTTTAGTATGGAAAATACAGTACAGTACAGTATGAAACATTGTGCCTACTGACAGCAAGTCCATGGCCATCTCGATGAATAACCGCCTCCTCTCAGACTCTGACAGTAAGAAGGATTTCCTGAAGCACTTGCAGTACACTGTTCCTGAAGTCTTGCACTTAACTTAATCATTCGCACTCAGAAGTCCATTCTCTTCACACTGCACACTCTTGTCTTACTCATGCTCCATTGTAACTTAATAAGTGTTGCACTCTGCACTTTAAGTATTTCCACTCATAAAACCAATTACAAAACAAATCACAAGTTTATTTATGTTAAATTTAGTCCAAAAATTTTGTCTTTTCACCCAAATTTCTACTTTCTTTACAATACTGTATGCACTGTTTTTCTTTCACTGCAAAACACTAAATTCCCATGTGGTCTAGTGGAGAAGTTCTTGCCTTTTAATCACTGTCAGAGTCTGAGAGTATCGCTGGCAGGTGACCTAGGGGTGCGTCGCTGGGTCATGGTGATGGCGTACCCACTGCAGATGACTCGGAAGATAGACGCATACTCACGTTGAGCGGTGACTCCACCGTGGCTGATGTGCTGGGCTGTGGGTCGGAGCATGAGGGCCTGTCTTGGAGAGGCAACGGAGTGGAGCCAGGGCTGGGCACAGCGGGGGTCACGTGCCTGAAAAAGCTGTCAATCGTTGATTGACGCAAGGAACAACGATTCTGACGATTTATGATGCGCTGCCTGAAAGCACGCACTTCCTCCACAAGTCCCAAGGGCCCCATCTCCCTGTCACAGTCCGGGTGTTCCAGGTAGTCGAGAACGAACTCTAGGTGTTCCCGGAGTGCGCTTAACTTGGGGATGGCTGGAGTTGTATCATGCTGAGAGGAGTCCGCATCATCGTCGGCGTCCTTGTCAGAATCTTCAAGCTAGGTACTGACACCTGCAACTGAAGATGCGATCTCGATATCAGACAGGGTCTGATACCCAGGATCGCCCTCGTCATCATCCAACCACTCACACACATCGTCCACATCAACATCGTTGCCATGCGCACATAGACGTGCATGGAAGTCACCCACATTGACACCTAGGAAATCGTACTCCACATCCGTTCCGAGAAGCAGACGAGATCAACCATTTTCTAGAGTCTTGAAAGGGATTTCCTTCCATGCACTGGCCCAGTTGTAAATGGCAGACTTGATGTAATGGCGAAGGTTTTCCAAAGTCCGCTGGCCTCGCATGTCCCGTCCCTCCCTGCACTCGTCCTTGTCCTCGAGAACAACCATCACCTCGTCCAGGAACTTCTGTCGGTATAGGCGCTTTGTTGCCACAATCACTCCTTGGTCCATTGGTTGGATGAGAGCAGTAGTATTAGGTGGCAGAAACATGCACCTAATGCGGCCATTCTCAGCCACCAACTCCTTGTCGCACGGGTGGGCAGGTGCATTGTTGAGGAGAAGGAGGGCCTTTACCTGGTCGTGTGGGATTCCCAGTTTCTCCATCTGGTAATGTATGACCTCCTTGATGAAATGGCGGTGGAACCAGTCTTTGAAGATGTGGGCTGTGAACCATGCCTTCAAGGAATGGTACCAGACGACAGGAAGGACATCCATCACCCCACGAAGACACCGAGGCTGCTTTGCACGGCCAACAATAATGGGCTTAAGCCGGTGCATGCTGTTAACACTGGCACAACACAAAGCAGATATCCGTTGCTTGGAGAGCTTGCGACCATGTACACGCTTCTCCGTCTCCTTGGCTAGAGTGTTCATAGGCAAAGAGCGATAGAATAATCCAGTTTCGTCAGTGTTGTAGACTTGACCGAGAGTGAGGTCCTCCCTGTCGATCTAGCCCTTCACCTTGTGCCGAAACTCCTCTACTCCATCCTCGTTAGCGTCCAAAGCTTCGCCATGAGACTTACGGTTGGTAAGGCCATGCCATAATTTAAATGCGAAGAGCCAACCCTTGGATGCCTTGAAGTCTAGGGCGTCGTGAAGCCTTGTGAACTTCTCAGCAGCAGCCTTCAGCTCCGTACCACCTACCATCACACCAGCAGCACGTTGCTGTCGATACCAAATCAACGTGAAGCGGTCGACTTCAGCAAACTTGGGAGTAAACATCACCTTCCTCTCCATGTTGCGTTTGCTTTTTGACGAGAAGTCAGCCGTGTACTGCGTGAGTTTGTCTCGGGATCTCTTAATATCAAACAAAGTAGATTGGGCCTGGTTGAACTCATGGAGGATGCGTGAAGACCATCCCGCATCTGCTTTCTCCAATATCTCCCGCTTATTCTCCAGAGTCAATACCACTCTCTTCCTCATCTCAGGCGGCAGGGCCATCATCACACACACGAAGGAGAGAGCAGCAGGAGTGCCTGCAGCAGGTAAGGCACCACAACGAAAGCGAGCACGTAGGCAGCCATGACGACGAGCGTTCACTCACGACAAGAGACAGGCGGAAAGTGGGGAGGATGCAGGGGCGCTCTAGCTGACGTCAGAGGAATGACGCACCACAGCAAAGCTGTCCTGCGCCACGTACGCCAAGTTCAAATTATGGGCCGGATTTTTTTTTTTTTTTTTCTAATTTTTTGCAGTTTTCGGACCATTTTGGGAATATTGGATCCTGGGACAATTATGTCCGGTAAGTGGGGATGTCCAGAAAGTGGGTGTCAGGAAAGTAGAGGGATTACTGTATATATATACACTGTATACTGTAGATATATATATATATATGGCTGAATTGGTAGAGAGGCAGCCTGCAGTCCTGATGGACCCAGGTTCAAATCCTGGCTGGAGCAGGGAACAGTTTAAGGATTTGAATTTCATAAAAAAGCAGACTTTCCTGATCTACCAGATATCCCGCCGACATGTCGTAAAATTAACCCCGCTAATACCAATACACCAGTCCTGTATGAGAGCCCTAGCATGTATTCAGTATGGACGGCGGGTGTTAGCGCCGAAGTGGTGACATGTGAAGGTGTAGGAGGACTACTGGGCCTTGGGATAGGCTGCGGCCCCCGAGATATAGGCCCTGAAGCCTTTGCCCAGAGTCGGACATAAATATATATATACAGTATATATATATATATATATATATATACAGTAATCCCTCTAATATCCGAGCACCCAATATCCGAACATCCCCACTAACCGGACATAATCGTTCCGGGATCCAACATTCCCAAAATGGTCCGAAAACCGCAAAAAATTCGAAAAAAGACCGAATTTTTCCTGCCCGTAATTTGAACTTGCCGCGCACGGTGTGGGACCGCTTTTTTGTGACACGTCATTCCTCTGACCTCCGATAGAGCACCCCTGCATCCTCCACACTTTCCACCTGTCTCTCGCCGCGAGTGCACGCTTGTCGTCTTGGCTGCTCACGTGCTCGCTTTTGTGGTGGTTCCTTACCTGCTGCAGGCACTCCTGCTGCTCTCGTGCCTCTCATTAGTGTGTGTGATGATGGCCCCGCCGCCTGAGAAGAGGAAGAAAGTGGTGTTGACTCTGGAGAAGAAACTGGAGATATTGGAGAAAGTAGATGCAGGGTGGTCTTCTTCCCGCATCCTCCACGAGTTCAACCTGGCCCGATCTACTTTGTTCGATATCAAGAGATCCCGAGACAAACTCATGCAGTACACGGCTGACTTCTCGTTGAGAAGCAAACGCAACGTGGAGAGGAAGGTGATGTTTACTCCCAAGTTTGCAGAAGTCGACCGCTCCACGTTGATTTGGTATCGACAGCAACGTGCTGCTGGTGTGATGGTACGTGGTACGGAGCTGAAGGCTGCTGCTGAGAAGTTCGCCAGGCTTCACGACGCCCTAGACTTCAAGGCATCCGAGGATTGGCACTTCGCATTCAAGTTACGGCATGGCCTTACCAACCGTAAAGCTCATGGCGAAGCTTTGGACGCTAACGAGGATGGAGTTGAGGAGTTTCGACACAAGGTGAAAGGCTTGATCGACAGGGAGGGCCTCACTCTCGGTCAAGTCTATAATGCTGACGAAACTGGTTTATTCTATCGCTCTTTGCCAACAAACACTCTAGCCGAGGAGACGGAGAAGCGTGTACCTGGCCGCAAGCTCTCCAAGCAACGGATATCTGCTTTGTGTTGTGCCAGTGTTAACAGCATGCACCGGCTTAAGCCCATTATTGTTGGCCGTGCAAAGCAGCCTTGATGTCTTCGTGGGGTGATGGATGTCCTTCCTGTCGTCTGGTGCCATTCTTTGAAGGCATGGTTTACAGCCCAGATCTTCAAAGACTGGTTCCACCGTCTCTTCGTCAAGGAGGTCATACATTACCAGACGAAGACACTGGGAATCCCGCGCGACCAGGTAAAGGCCCTCCTTCTCCTCGACAATGCACCTGCCCACCCGTGCGACAAGGAGTTGGTGGCTGAGAATGGCCGCATTAGGTGCATGTTTCTGCCACCTAATACGACTGGTCTCATCCCACCAATGGACCAAGGAGTGATCATGGCAACAAAGCGCCTATACCGCCGGAAGTTCCTGGACGAGGTGATGGTTGTTCTCGAGGACGAGGACGAGCGCAGGGAGAGACGGGACACGCGAGGCCAGCGGACTTTGGAAAACCTTCGCCGCTGCAACATCAAGTCTGCCATTTACAACTGGGCCAATGCATGGAAGGAAGTCCCTTTCAAGACTCTAGAAAATGGTTGGTCTCTTCTGCTTCTCGGAACGGATGTGGAGTACGATTTCCTAGGTTTTGACGTGGATGATTTCCATGCACGTCTATGTACGCATGGCGATGATATTGATGTGGACGATGTGTGTGAGTGGTTGGATGATGACGAGGGCGATCCTGGGTATCAGACATTGTCTGATATCGAGATCGCATCTTCAGTTGCAGGTGTCAGTACCCAGCTTGAAGATTCTGACGAGGATGGCGACGATGATGCGGACTCCTCTCAGCATGACACTACTCCAGCCATCCCCAAGCTGAGCGCACTCCGGGAACACCTAGAATTCGTTCTCGACTACCTGGAACACCCGGACTGCGACAGGGAGATGAGGCCCTTGCGACTTGTGTAGGAAGTGCGTGCTTTCAGGCAGCGCATCATCAGTCGTCAGAATCGTCGTTCCTTGCGTCAATCAATGATTGACAGTTTTTTCAGGCCCGTGACCCCCGCTGTGCCCGGCCCTGGCTCCACTCCGTTACCTCCCCAAGACAGGCCCTCATGCTCCGACCCACAGCCCAGCACATCAGCCACGGTGGAGTCACCGCTCGACGTGAGTATGCGTCTATCTTCCGAGTCGTCTGCAGTGGGTACGCCATCACCATGACCCAGCGACGCACCCCTAGGTCACCTGCCAGTGATACTCTCAGACTCTGACAGTGATTAAACAGCAAGAACTTCTCCACTGGGCCACACGGGAATTTGCAGTGTTGTGCAGTGAAAAAAACAGTGCGTTGTGTTAAGGATTTACAGTTGTGAGTGAAAAGACAATTTTTGAACTAAATTTAACGTAAATAGACTTGTTTGTTTTTGCTGTAGAAAATGGTTAGAAGAGTGGGAAAAGTTAAAGTGCAGAGTGCAACACTTAGTAAGTTACAATGGAGCATAAGTTAGACAAGAGTGCGCACTGCGAAGAGAACGGACTTCTGAGTGCGATTGACTAAGTTCAGTGCAAGACTTCATGAATAGTGTACTGCAAGTGCTTCAGGAAATCCTTCCTACTGTCAGAGTCCGAGAGGTGGCGGTTATTCATCGAGATGGCCATGGACTTGCTGTAAGTAGGCAGAATGTTTCATACTGTACTTTTTTCCATACTATACTTACCTCAAACACCTCATTTCACTCTTTAATGTCCTTTGTTGGTGTGAATTGGGTGTTAGGAGCTATGCATGTGCAGTAGGGAGGTGTTTTTCTGAGTTAGGCTAGGTTAGGGTCCATAAGTACCAGTCCAGGACCCAGTAACCAGAATGTTGAATATTGTATGAACCTACCTCAAAAACCTCATTCTATGCTTCTTTTGCATTTATTTCAGGCTTTTATGTGCCTTATTGGTGTGATTTGGGTCTTATATAGGTGCTATGGATGTCCAGAGGGAGTTGTATAGGTGTTTCTCTGAGTTAGGGTCCATAAGTACAAGTTCATAAACTGGGGCCCAATATCCGGACAGGACCACTATCCGGACCTGCCTATGGCTCTGTTACGTCGGATATTGGAGGGATTACTTGTATATATATCTTCTTCTTCTCCTTTCGGCTCTCCCCTTAGGGGTCGCCACAGCTGATCACCCGTCTCCATCTTACTCTGTCTTCTGCTTCTTCTTCTCTTGCACCTACCACCCGCATGTCCTCCCTAACTACATCCATAAACCTTCTCTTTGGCCTTCCTCTCTTTCTCCTGCCTGGTAACTCCATTTCCAGCATCCTCCTCCCGACATACTCCTCATCCCTCCTCCGCACATGTCTAAACCATCTCAGTTTCGCCTCTCTAGCTTTGTCCCCAAACTGACTTACGTGAGCTGTCCTTCTAATATGTTTATTTCTAATTTTGTCCAACCTCGTCATTCCTAGTGAAAAACGCAACATCTTCAATTCTGCTACCTCTAACTGTGCCTCCTGTCTTTTTTTTCATTGGTACTGTCTCCATTCCATACAACATGGCTGGCCTTACTACAGTCTTATAAACTTTCCCTTTCATTTCTGCAGAGGCCCTTCTGTCACAGATCACTCCTGTCACCTTTCTCCATCCACTCCATCCTGCCTGCACTCTCTTTTTTTACCTCTCTACCACACTCTCCTTTACTTTGTACAGTTGACCCCAAGTATTTGAATTCATCTATGTTTCCCACCTCTACACTTTGCAGACTCACGTTTCCCCTGTCATCTCTCTCATTTACACACATGTACTGAGTCATGCTTCTGCTTACTTTCATTCCCCTTCTCTCCAGTGCATATCTCCATCTCTCAAGCTCTGCCTCAGCTTCCTCCCGGTTCTCACTACATATCACAATGTCGTCCGCAAACATCATTGTCCACGGAGGCTCCTGTCTAATCTCATCTGTCAGTCTGTCCATCACCATTGCAAACAAGAAGGGACTCAAAGTCGATCCTTGATGCAATCCCACCTCCACCTTGAAACCCTCAGTCATTCCTACTGCACATCTCACTGCTGTTACACTATCGTCGTACATATCCTTCACCACCCTCACGTACTTCTCTGCCACTCCTGACTTTCTCATACAGTACCACAGTTCCTCTCGGTACCCTATCATAAGCCTTCTCCAAGTCTATAAACACACAATGCAACTCCTTCTGGCCTTCTCTGTACTTCTCCATCACCATTCTCAAAGCAAATATGGCGTCTATAGTACTTCTCCCTGGTATGAAACCGAATTGCTCTTCGCAGATCCTCACTTCTCTTCTCAGCCTAGCTTCCACCACTCTTTCCCATATCTTCATTGCATGGCTGATCAGCTTTATACCTCTGTAGTTGCTGCAGCACTGCATATCACCCTTGTTCTTGCAAATCGGAACTAGAATACTTTTTCTCCACTCCTTCGGCATCCTCTCACCCTCCATGATTATGTTAAACAATCTGGTAAACCACGTCACAGCCATCCCTCTTAAGCTCCTCCATGCTTCCACTGGTATACCATCTTGGCCCACTGCCTTGCCATCCTTCATCCTCTTCATGGCATTCCTCACTTCCTCTCTGCTGATCTCTTGTACTTCCAGACTCACTTCCTCCAACTCTTCCAACCTTCCCTCTCTCACATTTTCTATATTCATCAACTCTTCGAAATACTCCTTCCACCTTCTTAGTACACTCTCCTCACTTGTCAGTACATTGCCATCTGCAGCCTTTATCATTCTAACATGCTGCACATCCCGCCCAGCTCTGTCTCTCTGCCTGGCTAATCGGTACAGGTCTTTTTCCCCTTCTCTACTATTCAGCTTCTCGTACAGCTTCTGGTATGCATTTTCTTTTGCCTTAGCAACCTCTTTCTTGGCTATGTTCCTCGTCTCCTCATATTCCCGAATGCTTTCTTCGTCTCTGTATCTATCCATATTCTTCTTTGCCTGCTTCTTCCTATTTATGCTATCCTGTACTTCCTCATTCCACAACCAAGTCTCCTTGTCCTCTCTCCTCTGTCCCGATGTCACCCCAAGTACCTTCTTGGCTTTCTCCCTCAGCACTTCCGAGATAACTGCCCATCCTTCCTCGTCTTCCCTGCTTCCGAAAGCCTGACTCACCTTATCCCTAAATTTACTACTGAAGTCTTGCTCCTTCAGCTTCCACCACCTAATCCTTGGTTCAGCTCTCACTTTCCTCCTTGTCTTTGCTTTCAGACTCATCGTTCCAACCAACACCCTATGCTGTCTTACTACACTCTCCCCTAGCACTGCCTTACAATCACTGAATTCTTTCAAATTGCATCTCCTGCATAGGATATAATCTATCTGCGACCTCCTTCCCCCCCTCTTATACATAATCCTGTGCTCCTCCTCCTTCTTGAAATAATTGTGTTTACTACAGCCATCTCCATCCGTTTTGAAAAATCAACAACCATCTGACCCTCAGCTTATATATATATATACTATATATATATACAGTACCCTCGCGTCCAGCACGGTAATATTGTCATGCATGGGTCACGTGTTGGACCAAAAACGTGTTGGACTAACAATAGAGCTTATGGGGAAAAATGAATTATGTCAGCAACCCTCGGAAAAGTCACCCTAAACACCTACCATATACCTATACATATATTGGTACTATTGTAATTATAATAAATGATACTGTGCTATGAATGATAACTAACCTTTTAGGATAGTGTTGGTGGCCTTGCTGGGAATGGAAGGTGGTATCCAAGGCTGTAGTTAGTCCTACTGGGTCCCCGGAGGATGGCTGCTGGCGTCACTAGTGGGTAATGGCTGTTGCTCCTCCTCAACCTCCCTCATAAATCCTTCGAAATCAAACCTCCCTCATAAATCCTTCGAAATCACACTCAGAATCACTATCTTCGTCCATTAATCCTCGGCAAAGTGCATGCTTCTCACACTTTTGCCAGAGCCCCGTCTTGTGACTGTGGAAAGTGATCGCTGTCGCTGACTCGGTAGAGAATAAGGAGAAGCAACTTTGTTTATAAACTGGTACGCACGCCGATGAGAAGGGTTTCGAAACGATTGATATTTATTCTAAAATATTAATATGTATTCAGTGTCAGGCTAAATGTTCCATGCTGTAGTACGATACATTGTCTGTCGAGTCGCCTGGGTTTTGGTCACACTGTTTTCCCCATCGTACCCTTGGCAGGAATCCATCCAGATGAATTCCAAATGCCCGTGGTATCGTCGGCAATTTTACCATGTTACTGTTCCGATTTACCATCGTATCCTCGGCAGACCTGGTATGAAGTGCCGTGTGATAGCCTTCGGCTGCCAGGATCTTGTCTTAAGTTTTTTATTATGATCGCGTTGGCTTCATTCGTGTCGTAGGCCTTGGCAATGTCAACTTTCCTCTCCCCTTTCTTCTTCCTCTCGATGCTTCTAGCTTGGTGGCCTGAGGGAGGTGCCGACGCTTCTTGGGGTTCTCAGAAGGCTTCCTAGGCATCGTGAGCAGGGTAAAATGCAGTAACAAGGGCAGAAAATGCAGCAAGAAAAAAGCACCTTCCAATGCAGTTATGCGACTGAGTGGCTCTGTGGTGGGAGAAATGTAAACAAAACATCATGTGACACCAGAAGCGTTTTTAATTGGGCGGCATCACGATCATGTCACGATAGCGGGCGGGGAAGGCTACTTGATCAGAAGTTTTTCATTGGCTATCATGGGAATGTCCAGTATGGCTGTGTTAGACCGGGGGTGATCGTGCTAGAGTGAACTCTGCAGATTTGGCCCACTTCTCGGAGCTCTGTGCGTGTTATGCTAACACACTCGTGTTGCAGTAATTAAATCGTACTAAATAATACTAATTAATTGCTCACCGTGCTGGACTCGAATCGTGCTGGAGTAACGCGTGCTGGACGCGAGGGTACTGTATATACATATATATATATATATATATATATATATGTATAAGTAACTGGCCACTGTCTTTGATCAGTTCAGATGGTATACCATCAGGGCCAGGGCTTTTGTTATTTTTTAAAGATCGCAGGGCCGTAATTTCTGGGGAGGCTAGGGGGGCTATAGTCCCCCCCAATGTTTTCTGTATATTAATTTGTCAAAACTTCATCTTATTATAGGGTTTATAAGGCTGAACTTGAAAAAAAAAAAAAGGAAGAAAAAGTGTAGTTTTGTGGAAAACTCAAACAACTCTATGCGTGTTTGATCGATTGTTTCAAAATTTGACACTAACTGATCATAAACTAAATCATAATAGTACTTAGATTTTAATTATTTTATAATTTCCAAAAGAATAAATGTATAGCGGTATATTTCAACCTGAATCCTGCCACAAGCATGTAGGAACAACCTTGATAAGGGAGCAGCGGACAACAAAAATATAAAATGGCCAGATTATTAAGCTTTGTCACAGTTTGAGTTGGAAGTTCAGACTGGCAGAAAGTGAAACCCTTTATTTAAGCACCCAACTCCATCACTAAACATACATGTCTCATTAAGCACCAACTTTTAGGAAGAATTAAACAGAAAAATATCGGATGGTCTGTAAACTCAAGCATTTTGATCTAATTTTAAGTTTGTAGTACGGATATATGTACATTTGGTCTAACTCCCCAGAAATTCTGTTGAAAATTACGTGCCTGGATCGGATGGCCTGAACAGCTTCTGCAAGTGTAGGTGGGACATCAATATCTGCCGCTTGAGGGGTATTTGGGATGTTATGAAGGATATGCTCCACCGGGTTTCCTTAATTCAGTAAGGTGTTGAAGTGTTGAGTCCATCTCTCTAGGATTGCACACTTATCGTTCAAGAGCTCTCCTTCGGCTGATTGATCAGTGTTTATGTTGTGTTTGGTTGGCCTATAAATGGTTTTAATGGACTTGTAGAACCCATGCTTGTTGTTAATATCAGTCAGTCTTTGCAGCTCCTTTGCTTGCTCAGTCCATCTTTGTTTTCCATGTCACACAGTTTTATCTTGGTTTCACTTCTGAGACTGTGGAATTCAGTTTTTAGGGTTAAGGAGCTAGGATTAACCACTCAATTGTTATGTGATCTATTCTTCATTGCAAGAAGGTCATATATGCCCTCAACATTTTCATCAAACTAGTCTTTATGGCAGTGAAGCCTAGTGTTTCTTCAATGCTTTGGAGCAGTGTCTTAATGTTTAGCTACTCTGTGTCCAAGTTTGTTACATTGTTGTTTGGATCAAGTGGTGGGCATTGAGAGAGCTTCTTTGTAATAGTTCTGCAGAGGGTGTTACACATTCCACATCCTTTAAGCTACTACAGTTTAGTTTCTTGATGGATGGTCTTCAGTGCATTTGTGGGCATATGACTAACTGCAGTTTAGTGACTATAAGGTTATGGTCTGTGGATCACTCAGCACTTCTCATAGCTCAGGTTATAAAAACATTTCTTTGATTTCGCAGTCTTACAATGACATAGTCAATTAGATGCCAAGTCAATTAGATGCCAGTGTCTAGATCATGGGTGCATCCATGTGGTCTTGTCTTTATTCATGAGTTGAAAGATGGTGTTGATGATGACCAGTGTGTGTGTGTGTGTGTGTGTGTGTGTACACACACAAACACTCATGCATGCATGCACACACTGTTGCTCGCCACCTACCTTTTGTCTCTCTCACCGCATTGCTGCCATTCACTGCCGGTATGTATTTTTTTCTTCTATCAGCCAAGTTGGAAAAGTTTTATACTTACCTCTGGGTAGATAAGTCATCATCTGGTTATACCCTTTTCTCCATTACCCAAGCATCACTCCATCCCCTGTCATGGTAAGTGATCTCTGCTTGTTGACCACTTTGTTCACACTGATTAACCTTTTGTTATACTCAGTCATGTTCTTAGAGATTGTATGTGTGCTACAGTGAATGTTAAATGTGATCAGGCAGGGTTAATAATTTTTGAGAAGGCTAAAGGATGAACTTTGGGAAAATTTTGGAATTTCACCATACCAATTTGCCATACAACGTTGGTTTCAGTGGCACAATTTGCACGTTTCAATTTACTTGGTAAGATTCCCAGATACATTAGCCATGCAAATTGAGGGTTTAATGTACAGTATGTTGATACTGTAGTAGGTAACCACCTGCTACCTAAATATTACATTTTTGCAGTACATTATTCCCTCAATTATCCAATGTAATAGATCCAAAGGCACGTCTGGGTAGTGGCTCCGTCCGGATAGTGAACTTTTTCCGTGGCCTCCATTCATACATAACTTAAATTTGAAAGCCAGTGTAAAAGGCCACTACAGTACATGGTTCAATGCTTGTTCCTGTTGTTTAATACTATTCTGTCTGGTCAAGCAGACCTATAAACCAAAGCCAAGCTATCACCATGGTCAAGCAGACCCATCAACCACAGACAAGCAATCACCGGTGCTGGGCCATACCCTGCAGTGGCATGAAAAAACATGAAAAAAACGGCTTTACAAGAAAAGTGCACTGGGCACACAAAACATAATGGTAAAATAGAATAAAATCATGGTAAAATAGAATAAAATTGTTGTACAGTACAGTAAGCTGGAATGAAATCAGTGTCAACACTCATGGTTCGACCATCCTGTATAAATCTTACCCAGGATCTCTCACTTCTAAAGAGTCAGCATTACCCTCTTCCATTTTCCTGGCGAAGTGGCCATCATCATACACTAGGCCTAGGAAGAGGCTTGCAAGGAATAGCAAGGCCTGAAGCAGGTAGTGAACCACCATGAAAACTACCACATGTGCCACCATAACACCGGTCCAGGAAGAGCTGCTCACTACACAAGTGATGTACAGGAACTGAGAGTGAGTAACTGGGGTATCTGGCGGACGTAGGGTAAACAAACCAGCCCAACATGGGGATGCCACAGGGCTATCCTCGCCCGTCTGGGTGGAAATTTTTTGTGCGACCATAATTTCGAAACTGACTCAAGCATTTTGTCCAGATAGTGGTAAAAAATGTACGAATAATGGTTTGGAACAGCCAGATCATAGCATCTGGGTAATGGCTTTCCAGATAATTGTGAGATTACTGTATCTGACAAGGACATGATGTTGTTTGTCAGATTTTTTAACGCAACACTTTATATGGTAATTGATTAGGATTAGGATTTGCAATATATCTGAGACTTAGATCATTGCCTATCAACACAAAATTGTGATTATGATTTTCTTATTTTCATATGAGGGATTTTAATTTTTAATTGCAATCACCAGGAACTCCAAGAAGTCATTGAATATGAGGAGCGTTTTGGAGGAATCATATTGGATCCGAGTGCAACCCCCAATGAACCCCAGAGCTCCCCCACAAGCACAGGACCTGGTAGTGGTAACAAGGACACATTCTACTTCTCAGTGAAAAACCCTCATGCCTCCTCCCCCCATTACATTGATGTTTACTACAAGAAAGCTTCACTTATCATTCGTATGCTTGAGTTTCGCATTGGCCAGGAACTCATGATGCAGGTAAGGAATTATGTTATGTTGTTGTTTTTCAAAAATGTACTGGTAACATGAATTATATAATAAAATTTTTGAAACTCTCTAGAAATTTGCATCATATTTTGCTGCATTAGAGAGCTGTAAGTTTCATTCATCATCATCACCATCATCATCATCACCATCATCATCATCATCATCATCATCATCATCATCATCATCATCATCATCATCATCATCATCTGGACCTCCTTTCCCACCGTAGGGCAGGGTGAGGAGTAGCAAGGTCCAGACAACCAAAATTTGCCCAGTTCAATGGGCCATGCTTCCATTCACCCATCATTCAAGCCCACAGAATCTTGGCTCCATCTAATCGGCCAAAAGGTTTTACCACGTACTGTAGCTTCACATATACCTATCCAATAGAACCAGTCTGAACGCTGTCTCTTTAAAAGGGGTACCAGATCCCTGGTCATGCATTTCTTCACACAAATTCATCCTTCCAGCTCGATCTCTTGTCCATCCCTTAGCCTGACCAACTTGTATACCTCTTGTCTACACACACACTCATCCACTGTATCTATCCACCCTCTTGGCCTACCTCGCCACCTCCTCCTTCAAATTTGCCCAGATATACCTTTTTCACCACTCTATTGTCATCCATTCTCTGATTACCATATCATCTCGGTACACTCTCTAAGATTCTGGTGTCCACACACTTCCTCATACCGCATCTTTCATGAATCACATTATTCTGTATCCTATCCATTCTCTGTACTCTGTGTACATTCCTCTGCAGTCCCATCTCCACTGCTCTCACTCTTGGCTATTAATTTTCATGCCACACCATAGTCTCACATCCCTATGCTAGAGTTGGCACCAACACTCTTTCATGTAAGCCTCGTGCAGCTGCAACACTCAAGTCTCTGTTTCTTATCAAGGCCTTCATAGCACGAGCTACTTTCCTACCAACAGCATGCTCATATATAATTGTATTTATCAAATCAGTAACAAAACCCACTCCTATATCTCCTTAGGCCCTCAGCATTTCAGCAGCAAAGCCAAACACACCTGCTGCCTTCTCCAACTGCATCCTGCCTTTTACCTTGCTCATGGTAGCGCATCAATCAAAGGCCAGGGGACAAATGCTGGATCTGCTGACTCCAAACCTTCCCTGTTCCAGTCAAACTCCTCATTCAGCAATGGGTTATAATGCTTTTTTCAGGTGTCTTTAATATCCTGAATGTTCACCACTACCTTTCCTTCTTCATTCTTCACACTGGTCACCTATGGTATCCTTGTTTTCCTTTTTCCTCTGATTACCACTTTAAATATCCTATTCTTCCATTTAATGCTATTCAGGTTGTCCAGTAAAAGTCTCTGAGACTCAGATTTTGCCCATTGTACCTTCTTTTGGGCATAATTTTTCCCCTGTACAAAGGAAAAGGGGAAAAAGAAGTGTGTGGTAATCTTAGGGGCATTTGTCTTCTAAGTATAATAGGAAAAGTATATGGTAGGATACTAATTGACAGAGTTAGGGAAATAACAGAAGAATTAGTTGGAGAAGAACAGGGAGGTTTTAGTAAGGTAAGAGATCGTGTAAATCAGATATTCATTCTTAGATCCTTAGCCCCTTACCACGGGGCATCGCTTTCGTGACGCTTGGGAGTAAGGGATCATACTGCGAGGCATCACTTTTGTGATTCTGTGCTATTTTGAATTCACCCAGGCTTTCAAGTGGTGGCTTGTATCATCTATCAGTACTGCCAATGTCCAACACTAGTCAGCACTCCTAATCTCATCTGGACTCCCATCCATTGTTGACAATTTAGCCATTTCTCCCCGTTCTTGACTCCCCTCCCTACTTCCCCTCCATTACCCTCTCCTCTCACCTGCCCGGCCGCGCTGCGCTAAGTAAATCTTCCCCAGAATTTTCCACTGAGTTCATCCATTGAAATAAGCCCTATGCCGTATTCTTATACAAAATAATATACCGGTGTACAAAAAAGAAATAAGTAAGTGATAGTGCCATACACCTGGAATTGGCTAATTATCATCTGACAACACCTCATGTGCACTCATTCGCTAATTTTCCCTGTTTATTTCCCCTTGAAATATGCCGTATAATCTATTCTCATAATAAAAATATATATAAGAAATGAAGGGAGAAGCCTAAGTGATATTTACATTCACCTGGAACTACCTAATTTATTATGTATTGTCTAGATTTCCTGCCAATCATTTCATAGCATATATATTAGCAGCTGTCACCACGCTGACATTGGCAGCCTTTCACTGCCCCTAGGCCACCACAGCATTCAGTTTACTGTCGTCTTTCAAGGTGAAAGCACGTCGGATTCGCGCCTGTCAAATTCCGCCACTTTTTAGCCCCA
>NC_137024.1:43781944-43882928 GCF_032717465.1 Coenobita brevimanus | reverse complement strand
TATATATATATATATATATATATATATATATATATATATATATATATATATATATATATATATATACAGTCAGCCCTTGGCGATTATTTTAATATCACTTGAGTAAAATTGGTACCCTAGGCGACCCGCCATAGCCAAAATACGGCGATAGCCATACTTAAGAACTAATGGGAAAAAATTCTAATTGGTTCCCCGACCTCCAACTTTACTCCAACCTTACCCCTATTTTCACATCTCCTTCACACCTAAAATACCTGGGATTACAAACCAATGCTGCCAGTAAATTAACAACAGTACAGTACATAAAGGTTATAAATAAAACAGAATTAACTGTAATAAGCCATTTTTACTTAACATTTTTGGAGAGGATGAGGGGCTTGGGTGGGTTGAAGGGGTTCCGAGGCTGGGGTGGAGTATTACTGGCCACCCCTCCGACGTTCTATCTCGTCTAGGAATTGATCAGCTTCATCAGGAGTCTGGAAGGGACCCTCAAAACCTTCAAAGTCGTCAGCTCCATTATCAGAATCCACCTGAGGCTCACGGGATGGTCCTGGCTGTGGGTTGGGCTGAGCCTCGTTGCGACGGCGTAGGAAGTCTGTTATCTGGCGTTGTTGTAGGTTGTTGATATGGGCATGGTATTGTTGGTGGTAACCTTCCAGTGCCTCCATAATCGCCGAAGAATTTGCCTCAATGTTGGCGCCAACATCTTGTTCGATGAGATGACGTAGCCTTACACCCAAGTCGATGATTTCCTTTATGTTGGCTATGCTGAGTCCCCCACGACTCCCAGCATCACCACCGATGTTCTCCTCACCACTCTCACTCCTGTCCTCCTCTGCCACATTCTCCTCCTCTAGGATGTCGGCTGCAGTAACAGGGGGTGGCTGCATCATGTCACGAATGTCGTCCTCCGTTGTGTCAGCAAAGCCAGTCCCAGGAATTTGCCGTGCCTCTTCCACTGCTGCCTTAATCTCCGCTCTGCACGGACTGTGGCTCACCCAAGCCACATTCCCACGTGGGTCCTCGGGTAGCCCCCTCCAAAATATTTCTTGCCAAGCGTGATGAATTGTTTTCTGTGTCACATCATCCCAGCATTGCACCATTAAGTCCACAGCTTGCTTAATATTGTACTTTTTCCAGTAAAGAAACACTTTTCTGTCATGTTCACTATCACCTTGCACTTCGTCATCATCATCATCATCACCATCACTGTCCACTAGGTGCTGGATGAGCTGGGCGTCCTTGGTAGCTTCCCTCATTATCCTGAATTGCCGGGGCCGCGAGTAGGCAGACTTGACCACAGATATTACCTCCTGGTCCAGGGGCTGAATCAATGATGTCGTGTTGGGTGGCAAGAATTCAACTCTGACGTTAGGGGTCTGAATCCCTCAGTAGAGGTGAATGTCCTGGGGCATTATCCAGCAGCAACAGAATGTTGAAGCGGATGTTGTTTTGGGCGCAATGCTTCTTGGACCTGGGGAATGAACGCCTCCTTCATCCAATCTTGCGACAGCTTTGCCGACATGTACCCCTTCTTTGAAGACATCCAGTGCACATTCAGGTTGCTCATATCCTGTCGCTTGTAGGCCCGTGGACATTTAGCACAATGAATAACTGTTGGTTTAAGGCGGCATGTTCCTGACGCATTCATTGCAAACAAGAGGGTGAACCGTGTCTTCATCGCCTTCCTTCCTCGTACGTGGGCAGAGTTGGCTGTGATGAATGTCAGCCTGGGCATAGTTTTCCAAAAGAAGTTCGTCTCATCCATGTTGAATATTTGGTCAGGTGTATATTGGCCCTCCTCAATCACGTGCTTTAAAAAGTCGGGATACTCCTTAGCCGCTGCCAGTGTCCCGCACTTCTTGCTGCCCTCACCACTGATTTTCTTGTTTCTTGATCCGTTTGCCGTTTCATAAATTGATCCACCCATCCCTTGGAGGCCACAAACAATGGTGGTTGTGCAACAGCCAGCTTCCTTGCAACCGCAACATATATCTCCCTGGCTGTGTGTCCATGACCTCCACGCTGTCTCCACCGCCTGGTTCCTCCGTGCCTGCCGATCAAGATACCTGGCCAGCAACTGTGTCTGTCTTAAGGAGCACCTGATTACGATTCTCCATGCAAGGCGTTGCATGGCTTCCTCTGACGATGCCAATTCCATGTGCTTCCTTATGTGCTCTCGTTTCTGGTAGATTCCTCGGACCGTGGACTCGTTGATACCAAATTTCTCTCCCCACGCTGCACTTGCTCTCACCACCGTCGATCAGCCGCACAATTTCCAGTTTCTGAGCATAAGGCAGGTTCTTCCCTCTTCCTCACTTGCCGTCCTGGGTTAGCCGCAAGTTACGTGCACCAATGGTAGGAGGGTTGGATGGGGTATTGGTGGCCATTGTGGTTGAACAATAGGTCTTCACGGCTATGAGCACTGCTGTCGACTGGTAACGCTGACTCTCTCTGAACCTTGGCGGGAAGGATGGGTAGCTGTAACCATGTCTTGGGCCAATCAGCGCTCGGGTAGCCTGTGACGTCGCGCCAATCACGGCGCGAGTATACGCATGGGCATAGCCAGCGCGATTTGAATGTTTCCTGGCCGACCAAAAGCATCGTCTGCGATAGCAGTATTTGAGGTCGCGACATAAAGGTAATCGTGTTGCATTTCACCTGTCCGTGATAGCCATGAAACGTGATAGCAAAACCACGTGATAGCCAAGGGTTGACTGTTATATATATATATATTTATACTGTACATATAAGAGTGTAACACCAGTTTCTGCAAATATTTGTAGAGGTGAAAGAATACGTCATTCTGAGTAGAAAATCTTCTATACACACATGCTTTTTAAGGAACACTATAGGCGTGACATGGATTTTTAACATTACGCAACGCAACTGTCACACAGAGACTAGCTCTGTTAGGGGAGTGGCAGAAAGGGAGGAGGGGAGGGGAGGAGGGAGGCTATCTGGGCACATGATGCCAACTTGGTGAAGTTATGATTTTTAATGCAAGTTATGGAAATTAAGAATACCTTCAGACAGGAAATCATGCTATTAATAGACATTATGTAATTCACCGATAAGGATTACATGAGGACAGTATGATTGTAATTAGCAAGAAAGATACTGTAAAATTAAGGTGACAACATTTATTTGCTATCAGCTGAATGTCAGTACTCTCTTGCCAAGTCTACAGTCAGTCACTTCTCACCACTACAAACCCCCAAAAGCATTGCATGATCACATCAAATGCTCAAAGCGGCCACCATTAGCTTCAATACCTAATCGTGCTCATTGCAACATGGAATGTGTACTTTTCCTCAAAATTTCTGGTTTGTTTTTGATGTGCTCTGAAGCTTCCATTATTCTCTGCAGAAGTTCTTGTTTGCTGTTATTTTTGGTTTTGAATACTAAAGATTGTACGTGTCTCCAGAGATAAAAATCCAGTGGTGTTAGGGTCCGGTGATCTGGCAGGCCATTGGTGTGGTCCTCCTCGACCTATCCACTTCTGTGGAAAACGTCAGGTCAAGGTGCTGCCTTACTTGATTACTGAAGTGTGGTGGAGCCCCGTCATGCTGGAAAAACTAGTCGAAGCGCCGTGTGGCCAGAGGAACATCTTCCAGGAGTAAGAGGAGGTAATCTATCAAAAATTTAGCATAAGTATCCCCGTTAAGGCGGTCTTCAAAGATGTGTGGGTCAATCATTTGATCACTACAATGCCACACCAGATATTAAATGGAAAATCATATTGAAAATTATATTCTACCATTTTGTGTGGATTCTCCTCTTGACCACCAATGTTCCATTATGGGCATTGTGTGGTCCAGCATGGGCAAATGTGGCTTCCATCTATGAATAAAATGTATTTCCATACAGCTGGGAATTCATCCTGTAACCATTTACAAAATCTTAGCTCGCCTAACAGTAATCCTTCCATCCTGAAGATGTTGAACTCTTGAGCAGATGATATGGATGAAAACCTTCACTTGTCAACAGCCTTCAGGCTTTCGTGTGAGAAACTCCAAGTCGGAGGGAAATTCTTCTTGTGCTAATGTCTGGGCTTATGTGCTAATGTCTGGGCTACGCTTGAACTGTATCAAGAATCTGCCTTGGTCCTCCTTCCACTTTCCTCTGTTCGTTCAGCTGTTGCACCTATTCCAGGGAAAGACCCTTTGTCACGAAGGTGTTGAAAAAACTGTGTAGAATGTTCGAACATTGGGAGATTTTCTGTTTGGGTATCTTCTTCTGTATTCCTGTACAGCAGCACTTGCACTTCCATTGCAGAACCCGTAAATAAATATCATATCTGCATACTCCAGCTAGATTACTGAAAGTGTAAGGCATTATATGCAGTTTCTGGCTCTCAAATTGGCGTACAAAATAAATCAAGGGTTTGACCCGTGAAAGGGCTGGAGCACGCCTACTTATCTTGGTGGGAAAGTGTGTTCTGACTGACAGTCAGCTGACGCTCCCTTCTTGCCATCTCCCCCTAACCGACTCAGTCTTTGTGTGATGGTTGCGATGCGAATAATGTTAAAAATCCACGTCACGCCTATAGTATTCTCTTTAAAAAACATATTTGTATAGAAGATTTTCTACTCAGGAGTGACGATTCTTTCACCTCCTACAAATATTTGCAGAAACCCTCGTGTAACACCCTGTATATACAGTAAACCCTCAATAGTTCTGATTACTAGGGGGTACCCTATGTCGAAATTACCCAAAAATCCAAATTGTTGGAGCTCATGCTTTCCCTTTCCCCAAATCACACCCACGCTCACTAAAAACATGGCTTTTTCTGGGCAAAAACATTGAACAATACAGTATATTATTACTTTATACTCAAAAAAAAGAGTGCACAGGTACAATAAATAAAAAATAGTGTCAAACCTTGACAGTGAAGTCTTGCAACACAGCAGTAGAGTACAGTACACTTAACTGTACCAAAGGTACTGTACAGTTCTTAAAAAATTACATTTATTACTACATCTCTTACCACTTACAAAAACTGTTCACATCCACTTATCACTGGAACCCTTTTTGGACTCTGTCTCACTTACTTCGAATTTCTATCTAAATTAAAATTATTTGTGTGGTGTTCAAAAAGATTCAAAATTAACCAATCATCCAAATTATTCGGGTTCGAATTAGAGAGGGTTTACTGTGTGTATATATATATATATATATATATATATATATATATATATACACAATGGGCTTGCACGGTGCGCGAGAGATTGGACGGTCCTGGCCCCCGCACACTGTGAATACATAATCTTATGGCAAAAATTACATATGGGCGGTAAATTCCCACATACCCTGGACTTTTTTTGGCCCTTAGAGACATAATAAAGGTCAAATTTTCAGACTTTTTATACTACAGATATAGCTACAGTAACAAAAATATGGGTAGTCACCTTAACAACAGTAGACAACAGGCCTGATGGACTTAAAATAACAGGGGTTCCAAGGTGCTGCAACGCTTACAGAGCCGCACCCCGCCACACCTCCCGCTGCACCAACATTTCCCTCCACAGGACTCCCTCTTGAGCACCTTCCCCCAGGAGCCCCAAAGTCACTACACTTCGGCCATAAATCCTTTGAAGTCCAATGCTGACTGTACATCTGACATTGCTTCCTCTTCATCTCTCAACAGAGGAACAGGATCAGACGATGTACCGTAGCTGGTTCCTCAATTTCACTAACTTGAGCCCGCTGTGTGTAACTTGTTATGAGCGCTCCTGTCTTCTCCTGTTTATTTCTTGCCTGTGCCTGTTCTGTGTAGAAATGGAAGAGTGCTTCTTGATACCAACCAGAACCTCCTCCATTCTTAGATTGCTGACTTCCTGTTCCTTCACCTCTTCCTTGAGCATATCCACAGCAGCGAGGATCTTGCTTATTCTTAACATACATAGCTCTGAATTCCTCTCAATCACTCTAGGCTGCTTAGCTTGACTCTGCCTGGCGTCGGTCTCTGCGTCAGCCTCGTCATCCGTTGCAAGACTTCCATGGGAGGCTGTTCCTCATTAACAGCTTGCACTTCCCCGTATAGTTCGCCATTATAACATCCTCGAAACCTGGTACAGCTTGTGCTGCTGTCAGTGTTGCTGCCTCAGCCTCGGCCAGTGGTTGAATGGCCGTCTCATGGGTCATGCATAAGTGAGGCACTAGCATTCGCCACGCATGGTTCACCGTTGTAGGTGTAATCTGATGCCGTGCTTGTAGGAGAAAGTCAACTGGGTCCTTCACTGTAAAACGACGGCAAAATGCCTCAACAGTCAGGTCACCTGTGGCGGGTCAGGATACAGCTGCTGGCGGAGATGGTGTGGGAGCAGGTGCCTCATTGAGGTCATCGTCTTGATCTTGTAGGGCATGAATCTCCTCTTGTATGTCGGTCTTCCTACATAGGTAGTCATACATTTGCATGTGGTAGAAGTGCTTCACAGTGGCGATCAGTTCTTGATCCAGTGGCTGCATTAGTGACGTTGTCCAGGATGGCAGAAACACAACACGACAATCCTTGTGCAGATCTTCTAGGTATGGAGGGTGACTTGGTGCTTTGTCCAGCACAAGGAGCATCTTCAATAGAATGCCAAGTTTCCGACACTTGGCCCTTGCATCGGGGACACAGTGCATCTTTGACCAGTCTGGCATAATGTTTTCGGTCATCCAACCACTTGCAGACTTGTACCAGTACATGCCATGTTCATGAGGTTTTTATAGCACCTTTGGTGTGAAGCTGTGTGTACAACAACTGGCCTCATCTTGTGGCTCCCAGACAGGTTTACAGCGAACATTACCATCATCTTACACTTCTGGAACTTGCGACCAGGGACTTGTTTCTGTTTTTTAGCGATGCAAGTCGATTTGGGGATGGCCTTGTAGTATAACGATATTTCATCGACGTTATAGGTCTGGTCCTTGGTGTACTGTCTTTCTTTAAGAAGCGCTCTACATATCGCAGGATACTCTCTCACGGCCAGCTCGTCAGCAGAGGCACGTTCACCAGACACTTTGATGTGAAGGAGTTCCTTTCATTGCAAAAAATGGTGCAGCCATCCTACCAATCCCTTTGAAAGGTTTGTCCACATTTAACTTGCGAGATTCTGTCTTGTAAAAGAGCTGGGCTTGGTTCCAAATAAATCTACCATTCAGTGGTACACCTTCCTTCTCCTTCCTCATTATGAAGATGGCAAGATACTGTTCCATTAGTATCATCGCACAATTTCCCACCCTGGAACGGCCATCTAGGTCAGATGCACCATACGTCTTCACTAGAGCCCTGACGGCATCGCGATTCGTCCACACTGTCCTCACTGTTGATTCATCCATTCCCAGGGCTTTACCAATAGCTGTATTTCCTTGTCCCTCCTCCTTGAGCTTGATAATCTCCAACTTGGTTGCATGCATGAGGAGTTTCTTAACTCTTGGGGATGGAGGCATGGTGCAACGAAGGTACGGTACAGCCCAGGATGGAGCAAAAAACAGCAACACGTTGTACATGACAGGTTAGCTGCAGAGAACAGATACGCACTGTACACGAGCCGTGTCTGTAATGGCACGACTGCTGCCTCATATCCCAAGCTGCGGAGTAGAGTGCCTGGGAATATCTGCGCATCAACATCACGACACGTGACGATGGACGTGTTGTGTTTGTGTGTGGGGGGGTCACGTACTAATGGAAAATGGCTTTTTTGAGCCACTCCGTGCCTCTACCTCATGTTCTGTGAGGTAAACTCGCGCATTCAAGGTTTTTGGTTATGATTTTTGGCCACTCACGCACTGTGATCTCGCGCACTGTGTGAGCCCACTGTATATATATGTATATATATATATATATTACTGCCTGTTATCCACCGTAATAGAGCCAAAGGCATGTTCGGGTAGTGGCAATATCCTGATAATGAGCAATATCCCCCCCTACTATACCCAGACCCTACCTATACCCAACCTCCAGTCTATACCTAACCTATTTGTACAGTACCTCTGCTTATTTTGGCAATTTTTCTGGTCATTCAGGCATATTTGGACATCAAAACACATATACGAATATCCAAAATAATGCTAAATACCAAGAAAGCCATGAAAGAAAAAGCACTGAAAACCAAAAAACACCTGACCCATACACTACCGTATGTACAGTACCCCTCCTAATTTTGGCACTGTCTTCTGGTAATTCTGCCTTATTGAGACATCAAAACACACAGGATTATCCATATTAATGCTAAACACCAAGAAAACCATGGGGAAAAAAAATAAATAAATAAAAAAACACCCAACCTATACACTGCTGTTTGTACAGTGTCCCTCCAAATTTTGGCAATGTTTTCCTGCCAATCTGCCATATTGAGACATCAAAACACAGGAATATCCCTGTTAATGCTAAACACCAAGAAAAACAATGTATAAACAACAAAACTCCACAAAGAACCTGAAGATGGTAAGAAAATCAGTTATCTCTGTGACATGAGTGATAGCTGTTCCTGTGGCACCAAAAAAAAAAAAAAAATCCATAGCCAAATATACCAGAAGTTGATTATATTGGTATAAATGGTACACCATCATCTTCGCTGGTGTTTATACTGTAAGATAAGCAAATAAAAACACAAAAAACTGATGCGTAAAATAACAAAATTGTAGTGAAAATAAATGATCCTCAAGAGTAAAACATTCCTTCATAAAACTTCCCACCATCCTAGGACAAAATTTTGCCTGCAGCTTGAAAGAGTTAAAAATGTGTCTAGATGCAGAATTTCACGAGCTTTCTCTTGGATATTGCGGAATTTTGATACAACCAATAGTATTCAAATAAGTCACCAAAAACTTTAAAAAGTCACAAGCCGGTGCTTTCAGTGCAAAGGAGGGGGGTGGGACTGAGGGAGTGAGGGGGGAGCCATGAGGCAGGGCTAGCACGGCGGGGAGCGCTGGAGGGTATGGAGGAGGGACGGGAGGGGAGGAGAAATGAGGCTATGGGCAGGATTTTCACCTTTCTGTCTCAAGGCAGACTGGTGCTTTCACTTGACTCGAGGCATGAGATCTGTCTTACACGCGTGCTGGCTGCTGGGGAACACAACTCCCAGTGACTGGACGACTTTGGACATTCGGTGTAGAGACGGACAGGCGTTTTCACATGACTCATGGCTTGCAATCTCTGTTAGATGAGCGTTGGCAGTTGGGAAAGGCTAATCCCAGTGGCCACACGACTTTGGACATTCTGTGGGGATGTGTACAGACACTTTGACACCGCTTGTGGGTTATGGTTGGTATTACTCGGGTGCTGGAGGTTCATTGGGAGAGATCGGACCAGCAAACGACTTTGACCATTCGGTACAGGGGTGGACAGACATTTTAAGTCAGGTTGTGGGTTATGGCCTGTTTCCCACACACAGCTAAAGCCCAGCAGCCACGATACCAAATGTATGAACTTGTCGGCTAGCCAGCCGAAGTTCTCAGGGACTTTCACGTCCAGATAATAGCAAGTAAATTCGTATAATGGATTAATAGAGCCAAGGTCCAGTATCCGGATAATGAACAGGACTGGATACTACACGTCCAGGTAAATGAGGGATTACTGTATGTGTACTTCGGTGGTGTGAAGAGTAAGGATGGAAGTTTGTAGAATGAAGTGCTTGAAAGGGTACAACAGGGAAGAAAGGTTGCTACTTTTTTTAAAGCAGAGATAAGCAGTAGGGAAGTGAGCATGGAAGTAAAAAAGTCGCTGCATGATAGTATTGTGATACCAGCTCTAACCTGTGGAAGCAAAGATTGGGCCTTGTCAGAAGAATGCGAGAATGAGAGCAGTGGAAATGAGTTATTTGAGAGCAGCATGTGGATTTACATGGAGAGAGAGTCTGGCAGTTTAGGATGTGAAGGAGCATTGTGGTGTCGATGTGGATTTGATAGAATGTGTTAGGAGAAATGCACTGAGGTGGATTGGCCATGTGGAGAGGATGGAGTGCGAGAGACAAAAGAGGAGAGTGTATGTAAGTGAGGTGGAAAGGGGATGAGGGAAAGGGAGGCTGAGGATGAGATGGAGAGGTATATGAGAGAGGGGGGTGTGAGCTGGGGGGAGGGCAGCAAAATGGCAGGGGACAGGGTGACATGGAGGTGATTTGTTTGTGGCCACCCCTAATGAGATTAAGGCATCCAACAATAAATAGACAGGTAGACAGTTTAGTACTCTATTATATAAAGCCATATTTAGTAAACTTTATCTATCCCTTTTCCCTTTTCTTTCCAACTTTCTAATGCAAGAGTTAACCTTTACTCCTGGTCCTTCATTCATGCAACAGGTCAGCTCTGGAAGTTTCCCCCTCTGTCTTTATATCCTACTGCCTATGATCTCCAGTCTTTCAGACACAGTGTGTCCAGGCATCTCAAAATGAACGAATCTTGAATTTTTGCTTTCTGTTATTTGGTTTTTGTTTTTTTCTTTGGGGGAACAGTTTGTAGGCTTCTGGCCTTTGGTTCCTTTTTCCTTGCATTGGGGGGGGAAAAAAAAAGCTAATTTAAAATATACTATACCAGTACCTTAGTAAATCACATGCACATATACCATCTACTTTCAGAGTCTTTCATCATCTTGCTGGTGTTTTACTCAACAAGAGTAAGATCATGGGAGGAGGGACTACCTGCAGCTGAAAGTATAGTGAATGATGCTGTTGACTATCAAGAGAATCCTATAAATTTTAAAGAAACGGAATGCTTAACAAAAAATGAAAAATGTAATGAAAAGACAACAGTTTCTAAAAATTGTGCAGATAATGAAATACAGTCCTGCACTGTGCCATACTGCAAAGAAAAAAGGTGCGATGAGAGTGACCTACAAATGCTTGAGAAGCGAGATGAAAGTGAACATAGGCCAAAAGTAGAGGGCATTGATACTGAGGATCACTGCAGAAATCTCTTACAAGCAAAAGTCATTAGTAATAAATAATAAATTGCACAAATACACATGAAAGCACGAAGTGATCAGGTTTCCACTGAAAAAGACAAAACACAAGAAACCTGCGACACTCAAAACCCTGATCCACCCAAGTGTGTTGAGCAAATAGTTCCAGAGGAGAACAGATGTAATGGAGATGACAAAACTTGTGAAATCCAAAGGGATGGAGTTGCAGGACAGTTGCAGGAGACAGAGGAAGTTGACACAGAGCAGGAAAATGTTCCATTACGGGAAATTTTACTGAAACTTAAGGTTTGTATATACTGTACATACACTTGTTGATCAACCCGTCTGTTTGGCCGAGCAGACCCATCAACCATAGGCAAGCAGTGTCCTCGCAGGACCGTCCCATACGGTGAACCGACACTCCTTTGTGACTGACAGTATCTTACCACAGCGAGGCACTGGGAAAATTGTAGAGGATTGGTTCCTGGATGGTTGCTGCATTTGGATCTCTTGACCTAGTTAACAGGAGCACCATAGCAGGTCCACTTCACCCCATAATTTGGTTATACAACAACAACAATAGTATACAGTAAAGTACAGGTTCAACCGTAATTGAACAAGTTTATGCAGAATCATTACAGTATACTGTTAAACTTTTGCTATAATACACTAATGGTTATTTTCAGTAGGTTATTGGTACTGTATGCAGTACATTTTGATATAACTGCTGTATTAGGCTATGCTATTATTTTGCAACATTATCATAAAAAGTCACCAAGCTATATACTGTATGCTTTAGTGTAATGTACAATGGAAGGCTGTTTTTGTAGTTGTTTATTTAAAGTTGTGTATTGTATCGTTCCTTTAATTTATTTTCTATTTTTTCCCTTTGATACTACAGGTCCATTCTAATGTGACAAAATTAATCAGTGGAAGCCAGAATAAACAGAAATCATCATTGTACTGAAGGAGTTAACCCCTTCAGTCCAATGATGTATTGTTCATTTTATTCTTGCTGTATTCCAGCAAATTTATCTGGTTATGGAGGATGACTTCAAACTAGAAGGTTTAACCTGTGGATTGCACAATTAACCTTTTTTTTATCCCACCTTGTGGTGCACAAAAAATTAAAAAAAAAAAAAAAAAAAAAAAGGGTTTTGTTTATTATAAACTTGAAGATAAACATCGAGGGCATCATCTGGTGAAAAAAGAAAAAAATAATCTCTCTCCATCTTTGCGTAGGGCCCTGCATAAGTTTGCATAGGGGAGTAGTGAGAAAAAAAACAAAAAAAGTTAGTTTTTGTTTATTAAATACTTAAAGATAAACATCCAGGGCATCTATTGAAAAAAAAAAAAAATCCGTCTTTGTGTAGTGCCATGCTCAAGTTTGCATAGGGATGGAGTAGTTAGAGGTGATGCGTGGCCAACACAGCCTGAGCTGTGGCCCACAACGCGACACCTCCCAGCCTGAGCTGTGGCTCACAATCCACAGGTTAAATATAGTCTTCATTGATAATTTCATTACTTGATGTATCCCCAAGGCTGAATAAAATTGTTTGGGGGTAGTAAAAATGTACAGTATTAATAAAATGTGTCATCAGATTGAAAAGCTTAATGGTGATAGTGTCTAAGTTATCAGTTCCAGTAGGTAAAGAAGCCGAACAGAATGGGAGTAGAGAGAATGAAATAGAATACCAAAATACTGAAGTGTTTCAAGAAGTTTAAGTGCAGTTTGCAGTTTGGGCAATACAATATATATGGGACATAAAGATCAGTTACTCTACATAGTTACCTTTACCTATGTTCCATTACAGCCAGAAGGTCTTACAGATGATGAAGATGATCAGACATCTGAATATTCAGCCACAAGAAGCAAGTATTAGTGATGTTGAGGTAAGTAAACATATGAAATGCTGTGCTATAATATTTAAGTTCTTATGTACCCTTAGAAGTATCTGTCACGTTTCTGTTAGGTATTATTATACAGGTGCTAGTATTGCTTCCTTCATTCTTTCCCCTTCCTTCTGCGTACGGGTGACTCTACATTGAGTGACAATTCAAATGGTTTCCTGTACACCAGGAAGCCATTTGCTATGGTGAATGGTAACCATATAACCAAAACGTGGCCCCTGGTGGTTTAGTGGACAATTAAGGCACTCCAATTGGATTGAGCCGGTGCAGTTTTCTATCCAAGGGGTGGTTGGGGTTTATTGCTCAAATAATGCCACTCAGGGATGAGTGAGGCTAGCCACTCTCATCTTAATGTCAGGACCAACTTGCCTAGCCCCAGGCTTCAATGCTTCTCATGGGGCAACACAGGATTAGATGATGATGCTATACTATTATTGTTTTTTAGGAAAAAAATATCTCCAGGGAAGGCAGTTTCTTGGTGTAACACCCAACTTTATGTTTAATTCTCACATTTGCATAGAACTGTACATAACAAAAGATGTTCAAAGATTAGTGATACAGTACTGTATTTCGTCTTGACAAGTCTCCAGTGATTGGGCACATAACGTATCTGTGTATATTATTATCTATGCTGTATCTAGTTTCACTCTTAACCTGGAGTGAACATCTTTGGGACATAGTAATATGTTCTTTCATGTATTCTGATATGTTTGCACTCTGTGGAGGTTCCTTCATTGATGGCAGAATGTTGTGCTGCAGTGGAAGCAGAACATTTCCATGCATACCTCTCTCATTACACATTGGAAGCCTCCCACACCCACACTCATGCATGTATGTTTATATATATAAATTGTATACTGTGTATAGCCAGATGCCTTACCTCCTATAAGGGGTGGCCACAAACATATTGTCTTCATGTCACCCTGTCCCCTGATATTTTGACTGTTATTCTCCCAGCTTACATGCGCCCCCCACGCTCCTACTTCTACACCATCCCTCCATCTCATCCTTGGTCTCCTCGTCCTTTATCCATCCTCCACCTCATTCACATACACTCCTAGGTAGGCTAGTCTCTCACTCTCCATCCTCTCTACACGGTCAAACCACCCCAGTGTATTTCTTCTAACACTTTCTTCATATCCACATCCACACCAGAGCACTTCTTCACTTTCTCACTTGTCAGGCTATCTCTCCATGTAACTACACATGCTTCTTTCCCTCATCATTCTCACCTACTCCCACACAATCCATACTCCCACTCTGTCATATTCTCACCTTTCCATTTGGTGTCAGTCATTATATGTCTACTTTTGCATCCTCATTCACCTGAACAATCTCTCACTTTCACCCCTCACATTCCATGTTGTCATCCTCATTGTGTCTCTTGTTCGGTCCTTGGCCATTACCTGTAAGTCCATCTGGATACGAGGCATTTTATTTGTCTCTTTAGTTAGTCGTTTTACAGGGAGGGGAACTAACCTTCCACCAACCCACCTATTGACATGGAGGGAACACATATGGATTGGTTACTGTATATGGTTACCACCCAGTGTCTCATCATTTGGCTCATCACTCAATGTAGTCACCCTGGAGTAGCCCTACACTGAGTGAGTGGATGATGGGTGTCCCTGTCCACCATATACGTATACATAGAGTATATATATATATATATATATATATATATATATATATATATATATATACACACACACACACACACACACACACACACACACACACACACACACACACACACACACACACACACACACACACACCGCAAATTGACTTAGGACTTACATACACAATTGCTGTGGGAGAGTTGTTTCTCTTTGCTTTGTGTTTCCACCTCTACCAAGTGAATTTTTTGGGCAAGAAGTAAATGTCTATTCCTCTGGTGTTGGCGGGAGGTGGTGAAACACTCAGCAAGTCAGTGCTTGTGCAGATGCGAGAGTGGGAGTATATGTTCCCATCGCTCCGAGCTTGCACCTCCCCTTTTTTTCATATGCATTACTGTTTGCCCTATTATTTTCCTAGAGTCATCATTTGATGTAATGCTGCCTTCTACTTTTCTTAGCCTTTATCATTCTTTTTCTGTGCGTGCCCTACTCTCTTCCTATTTCTCCCATCTTTCCTGTTACAGGTGGCTTTACATTGAGTGTAAGCCAAGAAACCATTTACAACGCTTGGTGGTAACCATATAACCAAACCATACGTGCTCCCTGTGTGTCAAGTGGGTTGGTGGAGGGTTAGTGCCCCTCCCTGTAAAACAAATAACTCAGAGTCAAATGGCCACCCCATACTGGATTATGGCGTCTGGCAATAGACAGATAGATAGAGAGTGTTGTCATGCCTGGAAATTACTGCTCAAGGGATGAGAGGGTCCGTATCATCGCATGGAGGCAGGATAATGTCCCTATCAACATGATCTGTGAACATACTGGACGTGCAAAGTTGACCGTCATGAAGATTCTTGCTGCAGCGCGCAGCCTGCCACCTGATGTTGTAGAGCACAAGCATGGTGGTGGAAAGAAGAGGACAACTTGCAGAGGTACAGATACGCTTCTGAAGAGGGAAGTAATCAAGAATCCTCGACTGACAGCAGCAGAATTGAAGAGAATGCATCCCCAGCTGTTACAAGACGTCTCAATTCGAACTATCCAACACCGCTTGCAGAAGGAGCTGGGTTTGCCAAGCCGCACCACAGCCAAGAAACCGCTTCTCACTGAGCGCATGAAGAAGCACCGCATTCAGTTTGCCAAGAAGTATGCACACTGGACATTGGATGAGTGGACAAAAGTTATGTTTTCCGACGAAAGCACATTTCAAGTGTTCCAGGTGCGTTCTGCCAAGGTTCGTCGCCCTGCCTCCCGTAGTCGATAAGACCCTGCTTATACGATGCCGACTGTTAAGCACCCACAATCAGTAATGGTATGGGGGTGTTTCTCAGGTGAAATAGGACGGGGAGGCCTCTACTTTCTTCCTAAGAACTTGATGACGAATGGTGGCCAGTACATCCAAGTTCTGAAAGATCATTTGTTAAACTTTTGTGCTATTCATGGGTGCGACTTTTTAATGCACAATTCAGCTCCATGTCACAAGTCAAGCAGGGTGACAAAATGGCTTCAAGATAATCGGATTGAGGTCCTTGACTGGCGTGGCAACAGTCCGGATCTAAATCTGATAGCAAACTGCTAGGCAGAGATGAAGAAAATCGTGGCAGAGAAGAAGACACCCGATCTGGACAACCTCAAGACTGAACTGACAGATGTTTGGTGCAATGTCCTTAGATAATTACTTGAGAGATAAGTAATTCCATGCCAAAACACATCCAACTGGTCCTGAAAAACAAGGGAAACATGATTTCGTATTAATGAATGGCATTTCATGAACAAACATTGCGATATACTATGATTTCTATGTTATTTAATACCTTGTGGGGGGATCCTAAGTCATTTTGTGGTAGCTGTATACAGTAAAAGCTCGATTAACTGGCATCTGATGCATCAGCTCCTCATATAACCAGAACGCAAATTTGATCAGGCATGGGGTCGGAAATATTCCGGATATTGTCGTCTCCCTATAATTCTTGATTAGTTCTGTACAGTACAGGGTAAAGTAGTGTATGCAGCTAAGTTTCCAAAATTATTTTGGCCTGTAACATATGCTAAATTTTTCTTTAAATAATTTTTGGTAATGTTTGCTGGTTTGTGTTCAGTCCTGTACAATTTCTCTAGCTGTCTTTTTGTGTGTATTGTAGTGTACACTCACGATCAATAATTTCTGCTCAGGGATTCCCCCTTCGTACCCCCATATACCCAGACGGGAAGGGGGGGACGAAACGAGTTCCACCCGCCTCTACCCCAGCTCACGACCCTCCCCCATACCCATACCCCTCCCAGCCCCCCACTCATCATTCTTATCTGGCAGATACATCTCAAGCTAACCTCATACTTTACACTTATAGTCACATTACTAATACCCAAATATAGAACACTAGGATATATAAAAAGTATATAATATGACTATGAACATGCTGCAGCAAGAAATTAATGCATTATAATGTTGACAATAAAACAAAAACGTTAACAATGGCCATCCCAGGCCTCATGCGTTGGGTGTTTGCATGTGTCCGTGTCTGTGCCTGTGTGTTTGGGTGTGTTTATGTCTGTGTGTGTGTGTGTGTGTGTGTGTGTGTGCAAAGCAGTGCACCCAACACAGGAGGCCTGAAGTGGCCATTGTTAACATTTTTGTTTTACTGTCAACATCATAATGCATTAATTTCTTGCTGCAGCGTGTTGATAGTTATATTCTTTTAACATATCCTAATGCTTTTTGTTTGTATTAGTAGTGGAACCAAGAGTGTTAAGCATGAAATTAGCTTGAGATGTAAGTGCTAGTTAAGAATGACGGATAGGGTGGGGAGTTGGGTAGGGGTATGGGGGATCGTCGGGAGCTGGGGTAGTGGCAGGTGAAGCTCATTTCGTCCCCCCCCTCCCCTCTTCCCTGGGTATTCTGAGGTAGGAATGGGGCACCCCTGGGCAGATATTAGTGAGCGTGAGTGTGCCTGTACTGTATCTTACCTGTACAGTATCTAATACTGAATAATGTACTTTATGAAATAAAGTCCCAAGTTTGGTACTGTTTCATTTGTTTGACCTCCCAGTAAATTTCTAAGAGTAACATTCGATTATCCAGAAAATTCCATATCCGGAATGGAAGAATCGCCATGCATTCCAGTTAATCGAGCTTTTACTGTGTGTGTGTGTGTATATATATATATACACATACTGTATGTACAGGCAGTCCTCAACTTACGAAAATAATTGATTCCTAAAGGTCTTTCACAAGTCATTTTTTTTCGTAAGTCCATCTCTCTCTCTCTCTCTCTCTCTCTCTCTCTCTCTCTCTCCAACCCAAGCCTAATCCCATATTTACTGAGGTCACAGAGTTCATTCCCTTTACCCTTTTCACCTTTCTGCTTCATCCCTACTTCTCTGCTATCCTCTCTCTCTCTCTCTCTCTCTCTCTCTCTCTCTCTCTCTCCCCCTCCCTCCAACCCAACCCTAATCCCATATTTACTGAGGTCACAAAGTTCTTTATCTCATCGCCTTTCTTCTTCATACCTACTTCTGTGCTATCCTCTCTCTCTCTCTCTCTCTCTCTTTCTCTCTCTCCCACCCACTTTTTTTTTTTTTTTTTTTTTTTTTATGGATAGTGAATGGAGGAAGGAAAAACAAAGGAAAAAAAATAAGTCCATGTGCCTAAAGGCATCCTCCATTCATAAAATATTTATAACAACTGGATTTAAATTGAAGTGGATTAACTGTTTGTGGGAAGCAACTCCCAGGAAGTGAATTCCAGAGAATAGTAGTTCTGGGGATAAATGAATTTTGATAAGCAGAGCTTCTGCATTGCGGGGGAGAGAGCGTGAATTCATGGGCGCTTCCAGCTGCCGAGTATTTCAGGAGAAAATGTGAAGGGGATGCACAATTGAAGCCAGCTCGTCAGAGCACTTACAGTAAAATATCAATAAAATAATACTAAAGAAGCAACATCTCTATGTACTGATAATGGAGGAAGGTCCTGCACAATGGCATGATTATTGATTAATCTATTGGCTTTATTTTGAATTTGTCCCACTGCCTCAATGCAACTTCTCCACATCCGCTCCACAGTGGTGAACAGTATTAGATCTGAGAACGCACAAGACTTTTGTATGTTGTGGCCATCTGCTTGTCAGTGAAGAACTCACGAACTCTGTACATAAGTCCCAATTTTTTAGAAACATTGTAGTGGATACGGGAATATTGACAGCATTTAAAATTATGTGAGAGTCTGAGGGATTCTTTCTGTTGGAGAAATTAATGTATTTAGTTTTCTGAGCATTAAATGATACCAGATTTGTTTGTCCCCATTGATTAATTTTAGAAAGGTCCTGGTTCAGAGAAATTGCTTTGTTTATTTGGGAATTTATATCAAATTGTGTAAAGGAGGTACTAAATGTGATAGAACTATGAAGGGTCGAGTCATCAGTTTAAGAGTGTATTGCGTTGTGAGTGACAGATAGGAGGTCATTTCTATGAATGAGAAAGAGGGTTGGCGCCATGATCCCATTATTGTCTCTGCTCCTCCACTTATATCCTACCCTTCCCTGAACTGCAATTAAGACCTCACCTCCTTGTCAGTGTCTTCACCTAACCCCATCTTTCTTCCCATAACTGACCTGCCACACACACATTTTTTCATATCTGGATTTTTTGTAAGTCGATCCTTTGTAAATAGGGGTCTGATTGTATATATAGGGGTCTGATTATATATATAGGTATATATCTGAAGGTGAATGTAGGGAAGAGTAAAGTGATGGTCTTTGAGAGAGGTGAAGTCAGTGAATGTACAGCAAGGTTGGATGGTGAGGAATTGGAAAATGTGAGTACGTTTAAGTACTTGGATAGTGTGATAAGTAAGGATGGAGGTTTGGAGGGTGAAGTGCTTGAAAGGGTACAGCAGGGAAGAAAGGTTGCTGGTTATTTGAAAGCAGTGACAAGAAACAGGGAAGTGAGCATGGAAGTGAAAAAGTTACTACATGACAGTATTGTGATACCAACTCTAACGTACGGAAGTGAAGCTTGGACGTTGTTGGAAGGACACAAGTCAAGAGTGAGAGCCGTGGAAATGAGTTATTTAAGAGGAGCCTGTGGAGTCACATGGAGGGATAGGCTGACGAATGAGGATATAAAGAAACGTTGTGGTGTTGATGTGGATGTGATAGGGAGCTTTATGAGGAACACACCGAGGTGGTTTGGCCATGTGGAGAGGATGGAGGGTGAAAGACTGACGAAGAGAGTGTATGTGAGTGAGGTGGAGGGGGGGAAGAGGGAGGGGGAGGCCGAGGATGAGATGGAGGTATGGGGTGGAGAGGTATATGAGAGAGGGGGGTGTGAGTTGGGAGCAGGGTAGTGAAATGGCAGGGGACAGGGCGACTTGGAGGCGATTTGTTTGTGGCCACCCCAAACGGGATTGAGGCGTCTGGCAATAGATAGATAGATAGATATATATACTGTATATATATATATATATATATATATATATACATACATTCTGTATATGTTATTAGGACTTTGCATAACCAGTGATTTCATGAAGTCCCTAATGAATTCGTGAAATGAGTTTAAACTGGGATGGATTAATTTAGGTTAGGTTCTCAAAAGTCCTAGGCCCCCCAAATTAATTTTTTCACATATGGTCTTAAGGCTGAGGGATCTGACCTTCCGGTTTACCTTCCTGTCTAGTGAAGTCGTTCATGGGGATGATGGAGTCATTCCTGGAACTGGCTCTGATTTTGCTTTATAGAGCCTCTGGGGTCTGTCAGACCCCAGGTTACCTATCACGTCGCGTCATATGTCATTCCTTGTGTACAGTTAATTTTCATTTGCTGTGTGTCTCCTTTTGTTTACAGGAAGTCTCAACATCAGTCTACAGGAGATGGCCCAAAAGTTTAGGATATTGGCTTTCAGTTTTCCTAGGGTTTAGGTTCAAATTAGCATATAAAACATTTTTCACTTTTTTTCTAAAAGTTCTAAAATATATTTTTTCAGATAAACTTCATTTTTGGTCCTTTATGAAAGAAAATGGCTTAAATTAATGTGTATTAAAGCACATTCGAATAAATCTAACTTTTTTTTTTTTTTTTTTTTTTTTTTTTTTTTTTTTTTTCTCCTTGGGGTATTGAGACCCCAGGTTACCCATTGAGATAAAAAAAGGGTTACCTATCTAAGGTTAATTTAGGCAGCAGTTAGGCTAGGCTAGGATGATCTAGGTTAAGTTTAAGTTATGTTAGGCTAGGTTAGTTAGGTTAGATTGATTTAGATGAACTCATAACATAACTTAGCATTCATCTAAATTAATATAACCTAACCCAACATGACTAACCTAGCCTAACATAACCTAAACTTAACCTAGATTATCCCAGCCTAACCTAACCAAGCCTAAACTAACTAAACCTTAATTAACCCATCCCAGTTTAAACTCATTTCACGAATTCACTAGGGATTTCATGAAATCACTGGTTTCACAAACTTCCTGTAACATATGTAATGGGGTCTATAAATGTCCGCGTTGCCCGTGGGCAAAGTGGGGATCCCCTGTTTGGCTCAGGGGTAACGTGCGCGTGTTTGGAGCACAAGGGCTTAAGTTCGAATCCTGGCCAGGACCGTGTGATTAATTTGTTACGTTTCGGTTCAGTTATTACATTGGTTGGCAGTGGTCTGGGATTTGAGGCGAGGCTTGGTTGGCAATTTGATGTAGCCTACCTTGGTTAGCTGGGAGTGTCCTATTCTTTATATCCCAGGGATGAGCTGTTCAGTGTGGTCTGCAGTGCCCCTAATTGTGGCCTCCATTGCTATGCTACCTGTGTTCAAAACTCACCAAATTAATCACCAAGGGGAGAAAAAGGGGGGCATGTAATGGGGTCGATAAATGCACGCATTGCCCATAGGCAAAGTGGGGATCCTCTGTTTGGCGCAGTACCATTTGGAGTGCGAGGGCCAATTTTGAATCCTGGCCAGGAAAGTGTGATTAACCCTCTCTAACTCTTTTAACGCAACCCACATTGAATAGCTTCCGAGTATTGCATGACCCTCATTGCTGGCCCAGACCTTACGTACCTCACACCCTTCACTCAGCGATATGCGCGACTTTGGAAAATGTTTTCATTCAACTTTCTCCCCTCCCTTTATTTATAACTCTACTGCCATGAAATTGCTTCATGTTATAAAGGAATAAATGAGTAGATAAATTACTGTACCTTATTTCGTCATTCACTCATTTATTCAATGCTGATTTCCTTACAGACGTACTGTATAAACATTTCGTCAGTGCTTGTTGAGAAAAATTTGTAGAGCATTAATTGTGATTATTTTTGTAAAGAAATTACACATCTAGCTCTGTCAGAAAGATTTTAACCCCTCAACGATGGGTGTCTGCATATGTTGTCGGAGGGTACAGGGGTCAAAAAGACGGGTGTCCGCATATGCAGTCGCGCCCCCCACACCCACCCCATCCCCCTATCACCACACCCACACCCTCCCCACCCCCACCTTCCCACCCCAACCCCCCTGCCACACCCTCATAGCCCCCACCCCCCCACCCCAACCCCCACAGCCCCCCAAATTCCTCCACAGTCTCACCAAGCCCCACTGCCCCCTACCATCCACCATCCCTATCCCCCACCCTCCCACCACCTGCACCCGCCCCACTCATAACCCCCACCTCCCACACATCCCACCACCCAATTCCCATGACCCCTTCTACCCCCAACCATCCCCTACTCCCCGACAGTCCCCCTACCACCCCAGCCCCCTATCTCCCACCCCTACCCACCACCATCTACCCCCACCATCCCCAACCCCCTACCCCCTAGCCCTCCACCCATCCACCCCCTATGCCCCAAACCCATCACCCACAAAACCACCCCACCCCTCTAACCCCCACTGCCACCCCCACCCATCTACCTACCACCCCACCCCCTCTCCACCCCCAACCTATCATCCCCCTACCCCACCCTACCCCCCACACCCACCCCCACCCCCCCAACCACCCAGCCCTCTCCCTGGCATCACCCCAAAATTCCACCACCATCCCTCCCACCCCCACTACCCCCCTCACCATATCGCACTCGCCAATTATGCGTGTCTTGAGCATATGTCAAAACATTCTGATGCCTGTCTTTTAAGGGGTAATGGCTTATAGAACAGAAATATCTTACGGTCTTTGACCACACCCAGCTGCTCTAGTAGCAGCTGGCTCAGCATTGTAAAATGTTTCCCAACACTTCATTTCCCTGCCTTTGTTTGTAACTGTATTACAGTATTATGAAATTACAACATTTTTATAAATGAATAAATGATATTCCTAATCATCATCATCATCTAATCTTGTTGCCCCATGAGGAGCATAGGAGCCAGGGCCTAGGCAAGTTGGTCCAGACATTTAAGATGAGAGTTACCATCCTCACTCATCCTTGAGTGGCATTATGTGAGCCATGAATCCCAACTGTCCCTTGGATAGAAACCTGCACAGGCTCAATCCAATTGGAGTGCTTTAATTTTCCAGTAAACCACCAGATGCTGTAATCTGGTTATATGGTTACCGCCCAGTGTAGTAAATGGTTTCCTGGTGTACTGGAAACCATTTGGCTTGTCACTCATAATGAAAGAAGAAAGAAAAAAGAAAGTAAATTACCCTTTTTTTTCTTTTTTTTTCACTCATTTATTCAATACAAATTTTTTAGAGATATATAAACATTTCATACAGTAAGTGCTTGTTAAATGCTCCACAACTTTCTCTTAACAACCATTGACAAAATGTCTATATATCTATGAGAAATCACTGTTGAATAAATGAGTGAACAATTCAGAATGATAATTTTACTTTTTTTTTTTCGTTCATTATTACAAATGGTTGGGGTTTTTACCGAGCCCTCGTATATAAGAGGGTTAATGTGGTAAGTCTCACTTCAGTTATTACACACACACACACACACACACACACACACACACCATCATCATCATCATTATCCGGATATCCTTTCCCACCCTAGGGCAGGGTGAAGAGTAGCAGCATCCAGACCAAGTTTGCCCAGTCCAATGGGCCACGCTTCCTTTCACTCGCCATTCAAGCCCCCAGAATCCTGGCTTTATCTGATACTCCAAAAGCTTTCACCACATTCGGTAGCTTCACATAAATGTATCCGATGGAATCAGTCCGAACCCAGTTCAGGTTAAAATGGGTTGTCAAGTCCCTGGTCATGCACTTCTTCTCACAACATTCAGCCAGCCAGCTCGATCTCTTGTCAGTCCCCTCGCTTCACGGACATTCATACCTCTATTCCTCACACACTCATCCACCATATCCCTCCACCTTCTCCTTGGCCTACCTCACCTCGTCCCTCTTTCAAATTCACTCAGATATATCTTTTTCACCACTCTATTGTCATTCATTCTCCCCACATGACCATACCATCTCAGTACATTCGCTTCGATTCTGGTGTCCACAGACTTCCTCACTCCAGATCTTTCACAAATCACATAATTTCATGTCCTATCCACTCTCTGTACTCCACATACATTCCTCAGCAGTCCCATCTCAACTGCTTTCACTCTTAATTTTTCATTTTCATGCCACACCACTCTCACATCCATATGTTAAAGTTGGCACTAACACTCCTTCATGTAAGCCTCATGCAGCTGCAGCACTCAAGCCTCTGTTTCTTATCAAGGCCTTCTTAACACTAGCTGCCTTCCTTGTGTCACTCTACTTTCCACTTCTTTTGCACATTTTCCTCTCTTTTCTATCACTCTTCCCAGGTATTTTAACTCTCTCAGTAATTCCAGTCTTTCTCCATGCACCGTAACATCACACTGGGAGTCATCTTTTCTCTCAGTACCCTTGACTACTCTTTTCCACATTTACACTCAAGGCATGACACTCACAGACATCAGCAAAACTCTGCACTAGTCTACCAAATTCTTGTCTGGCATTTGGAAGTACTGTAACACTGCATCATCAGCATACAACAAATTTGAGATATTCCATCCATCACGATTCATTACCAATGCCATCCCTCTCTCCATTTCACATGGTTTTACCTTGCTAATCACCCCAGCCATATATATATTGAACAACCATGGAGACATCACTCAACCTTGTCACACCACCCACATTGATCGTAAGCCATTCACTTAGATCCCCATTTACCTTTGTACATGCATCACTATCATCATAAAAACTCTTGATGGCACCTAGCAGTTAACCATCTATACTGTACATGCAAAAAACCTTCCACGAACCTTCTCTGCCTACTTTGTCATATGCTTTTTCCAGATTCATAAATGCTGTAAACATTTTATTGTCCTTCTCACACATCTTCACCATTATCTGTCTCACTGCAAATATTTAATCCAAACACCCTCTGCCACTTCTACAGCCACTCTGTTCAACACTCACTAGGACTTCTGATATCTCACTTACTTGCTGTACAATAATTCTTCCATATACCTTCCCTACAACACTCAGTAAACTTATGCCACGATAATTCTTGCACTCACTTTGTTTACCTTTATTTTTGTACAGGAATACAATCACAGCCTTTTTCCACTCTGCTGGCACAGTTTCACTCATCCATGCCTTCTTACATATCTCCAGCTAACACTTCATTCCGCTTTCTCCACTACACTTAATCATCTCTGCATACAGCTCATCAACCCCAGCTGCTTTCCCATTTTTCAGCCCCTTCACAGCGTTCTTCACCTGTGCGATTTTCACATTTTCTGGCACTGCATTCCTTCTCTGCACACCTCCAAAACCAATCATGTTTACAGCCACTGTGCTCTCTTCATTCCCATTCATCAGGTTTTCAAAATATTAATTCCATCTGGTCTTTGCTTAATCCCATGGGTTAATAATCTGCCACTTACATCCTTCACATTTTCACATTTCTTTCAGCTGTCACTTCTACATTGCCACACTGTTTCTATAATAACTTCCTAATTTCAGAGTAGTTTGCATTAATTTTTCTTCCTAATCATCATTTACCTCCTTTTTCCTCTTCACTAGTCTCTTTACATGCTTCATGCACTCAGTATATTCAGTTCGTATTTGAATTGAACCCCTGTTCATCAAACAACCATTCTAGCCACTTCTTCCTCTTTTCCTTCAGTGCTCTCTTAATCTCTTCATCCCACCTTGCTGTACCTTTCTTCTTTGTTTGTTAGTCGTGCCACACCACACGCCACTTCAGCATTCCTAACTCTGCAGTTCCTATATGCATTCCACAGGCTCTCCAGATCCATTTCATTCCACTTCACTGATTCCAACTCCTCCCTTACTTTGGTCTTGTATTCATTGTCATTTCTTTGATCTTCAGCATCTCGATTTTCAGTCTTTCTCCCTGACTGCTCCTCTCTCTCCTGGTCCACCTCACTCCTCTCAGCTTGTTCTTGCATACTACAATTGTATGATCTGACAGACTTCCACATCATCCTCTCATGGCCCTTGTATCAGCAGCCATTCTGAGCATCGACCTCTCTGTGAGCATGTAATCAGTCAGGCTCCTTTCAACACAATTCACGTCCACTTTTCTCAGAGGGAGTTTAGAGAAGTCATCAGTTCTCTCACCTTGACTTTATAAGTAAGTCTAATCAAACACATGTATAAATCTGTTTATTGCAGTGCAATGAAATATATTTCCTTCACATAGTAAACAGTGATCTTCATGCCTGATGCACATCATATACATGCATGCACACTTGCACACTTTTTCTGTTTTTTTATTCCATGCAAAACAGATAAGTTCTTTTTTAGTATTTTACTGGTCCTAGTCATATCAGACAGTGAGCTGAAATCAGTGTAAGTTCATTTGAATAATATTTGTCATACCATGCTATTCTAGATAGCATAATAGCATAGAGTAGCGTGATGTATCATAAGCTACCCTTTGAATCTTGTTCTTTATCACCAAATTTATTTTAAATTTTTTTCCCATAGATTGATGAAGAAGCACTATCATCATCGGGATCACCTGAGAAGCAAGAGGCAGATCCTGATGCCAATGCTACCAAGACTAATGGCCCCAGCAGTGGTAGTGGCAGCAAAAAAGCCGTGTGTGCTCCAGTCAACACAACTGAGCCAGTGACTGATGTGGAGGTGAAGCTGTTGGTGTTTGTTAACCCCATCAGTCAGAAGAATTTTTTGCCACTGTCAGACAATTTTAACTGAAGACATTTCCACTCAAGAGGTTAATAAAGACAGTATCTAAGCTCTAAAGTTCAAAATAACTCTTGTAAGGCTAGTGAAATTGTTGGGTGATAGCTAAAATAAAATTAGGCATTTGTCATATAATTAAAGAGGTTAAGGTAAGGTGACCAGAGTCCCGCTTTTAGGCAGGACAGTTCCGTTTTTTGGACGTCCGTCCCGCTTTTTTAATTGTGACTAGAATGTCCCGCTTTTTGAGCAAATTATCTTAATTGTCCCGCTTTTAGAAACTTACTATTGCATTAGATATAACATGGCCTTCTTTTATGAAATTAGGATGAATTAGTTAAATTATGCATAATCCTAAACAAATGAAATACTGAATTATTAATATAAAATCTGTAATGCTCACTAGCTGGTAACTTTGGTCGACCTGTTCACTGTACCGTAAAGTATGTTCGGAGTTCGTAGGAGACGTCAGTGTTTGATTAACAGCCTCAGTTTGAGGTGTAGCGCAGCAGCGGTCACTGTCACATTAGTCAATATCTATCTGTTTATATATCTACTGTATCTATTTGTTATCTATATCTATCTATCTATATCTATCTGTCTGTCTATCTGTCTACCTATCTATTTATCTATCTATCTATCTATCTATCAGTCTATCTATCTATTTATAGACACACAAACACACACACACACATATGCACGCTCGCGCGCGTCTTGCTTTTAGCTCCAATAAATCTGGTCACCTTAGGTTAAGGAAGATGGTTGGTGTTTTATATATATGTTTTCCAGAAAGGGATCAAAGGCCAAAACCCTGCAGTTCAGTTTTGCCATTCTCAGATGGCTTACTTCATCTATTTTTTTTATATAATGAATAAATAAAGCCTATCTAGGACTTTGCTGGTGCAATGACAGGAGAGGTGACCAGAATATTTCATGTATTATTCTGTGTAGTTACTGTTGTTTTATTTGGCTGTATATTGGCTGCTGTTTTTTTTTTTTTTTTCCTCCACCAACTGCCAGTGTTCACTTTATATTCTGTATATCTTGGGAAATTTGCTTTAATCCTTACAATGAAATTATAGTGAGGTTATGGGAATCTGAAAATTGCAGATACTTATGGCCTAAATAATGCTGGTAAAATAATAGTGAGAGGTTTTCATTTTATGTCATCTTCCCCTATACTCTCAGTGCTCTAGAGTCTGAGGATGTGTTAACAGGTATGGTTCACTTACTTTCCATACACTTCATGCTTAGTGTTCACCATTCTGTTTTTTAGCTTTCATCATTTAAAGAATAGATTTTTATTTATTGTGACATGTCCATATATATATATACATATGTATATGTTTTAGGTGTTATATATATATATATATATATATATGTACGTATACGTATTGGGTGGTAGCGACCATCATCCACTCACTTGATGTAGTGCTGCCTACTTCTTCCTTAGCCTTTATCATTCTTTTTCTGTGCCTGCCCTCCTCTCTTCCTGTTTCTCCCATCTTGCCTGTCACTTCTTATTGCTTTTCTTTCCTTTACAGGTGGCTTTACATTGAGTGACCAGCCAAATGGTTTCCTATAAGCCAAGAAACCATTTTCAACGCTGGGTGGTAACCATATAACCAACCAGATATGCTCCCTACGTGTCAAGTGGGTTGGTGAAGGGTTAGTGCCCCTCCCCGTAAAACAAATAACTCAAAGTCAAATGGCCACCCCTTGCAGGATTATGGTGTCTGGCAATAGATAGAAAGATAGATAGATAGATTTATATATATATATATATATATATATATATATATATATATATATATATATGTATGTATGTATATATATATACTATATTGCTTTTCATGCATGTCAACTTCCTTTTTTTCCAGAAACAAACAAACAAAAAAGCTTCATAAAACTGAGGAAACCTCTCTCTCCTCAGATCATCAATGCTACAACCCTCTTGAAGCTACTGCAGGTAGACCCTAATGTAACAGGCAGGACCACTGCTGGGCCCTGCCACCTGGTATATTTCTTCAGCCCTTATTGTCCATTCTCTGTAGTGGGTTCACCATATGTCAATGCCTTGGCACGCTCTTTGCCAAACATCCCTGTGTATGGTCTAGACAGCATTGAACATCATAGGTAAGTGAATTTAGACTCTGATGCAGCCATTTATGCTCATGCATTGACATACTGATAATTTAGTACCATACAGCAACAACTAAATAGAACAAATAGTAACATTTTCTTAGAATTGATAAGGAAAATATGTGTACTGTACAAAGTTACAGTAAGAAGGTAATACTGTAATTTATTTATATATAGTGCAGTAATTTATTCATATATGGTGCAGAAACTCCTCAAGAGGAGTCTCCAGACTGGTCCTTGTAATCATACACAGTAATATAGCCTGGGGCTGCAAGGCACTGTACACCTCTTGTTGCTAGCTTGAAGGGTAAGAATAATTGATTATGACTCCTGCTGTAGTAGGGTGGCTGCAGGATACTTCCTCCTTTCTGAAGGCAGGCAGAATTGTCGTTCTCATGCTTGCACAGCAGGAGCGTGGTTGCAGAGCATCTTTAGCCTAGTTCTGCATCTACTGTCACAGGAGGGTGGTTGCAGGATATTTCCAGACCACCTCAGCATCCAGGGATGAGGCTGTCAGTTTGTGGCCTCTGCTACACGAGAGTTCCCTGCAGGGACTTTCTTTCTTTTTTTCTTTTTTTTCTTTTTTTTTACAATAGGAAGGAAAAACAAAATGAATAAAAAAAAATAATCCGTACACCAGATTACCAGTGTTCTCTGTTCATAAAAAATCTCTAACAGTTGGACTTGAACAGCTGGGGGTTGAAGTTTGAGGGGAAACAACTCTGGGGAAGTGTGTTCCAAAGAGATGCAGTTCAGGGAATAAAAGATTTCTGATAGGTGGAAGTTCTGCAATATGACAGTGTGACTATCTGTAAAATAATGCAAGGGAGGCAACATTCCTATTTACCTGTTGGGGAAGTAGTTTATTTGTTATAGAAGGGTTAGTAATAATTTTAACAGCTTTGTTCTGAATTTTGTCAAGCTGCTTTAGTGCAACCTCTCCACATCCATTCCACAAGGGTGAGCAATATTCCAGCTGAGAGCACACATGACTCTGCCACAGTAGTTTTCTGCAGGAGCCATCAGTCCCTTTTAGGGCAAGTCACACTGCTACATTAGAGTGGTCATGGAACACCTTCAGCCTACAGTAGATCTGGATAAAGTGATATGTTAATCACTCTAGCCCTTTCTGTAGTAGGATTGTACTTGCCTTTAGTCCATCTAAGGGTGTGGTGTAGGCACTCTGCATCTCCTGCCATAGTAGAAAGTTGTGGGATAACTTTAACCTTACTTGGCCTAGCAGCTGGTGCTTAGAGGTGGTTGTGCATCTCATGACACATGCAGGTGCCTTGTCCTCAGAGTCTTCTTAACTAGGGCTACCATACTGATGCAGGTAAACACCTGCTGAAACTACATCATTATCCTCCATGGTGGTTACCCACTTGTCCTAGGGTAGGAGCAGTTAGATCTGCTACTGAAGGTAGTGCATCAGAGAACGTGTTAGTGCTGTTATGGTTACCGAGAGGTACTAGAGGATTTGGTTGGGATTGGCTGTTTTGAGGGCATGACTGTCTCTGGTGGCAGATTCTGACTTGCTCTTCAGCCTGGAGGGCAATCTTCTGGAGGTGTCAGGTGCTGGGGGTGTCATAGGCCTAGTAGACTTTCGTGGGAGGAGATAGAGCAATTGCTCGTGAGGGATGCAGGATGGGTTGATGGAGCTTCCTTTGTTATGGCACCTGCTTTGACAGTATTCATTGAAATCTCTCCTCATATAACACCTTCTTCATGAATTAATGATCAGTCAGAATAGAATAAGGGGGGGCCTTTCCCCAATGACACTGTAGGGTAGGAAGAGGGGTTGACAGGTTACTCCAGTGGGTTGGGACTGGCTCGAGAGACCTTTGGAGCAGATGGGAGTACTGTACATTGTCAGAGATAATGTGACCTGATTCATTCTGTATTCCTTAGTCTCCATTCCACCTTTTATCCCCTGTGCGCTAGAGTAGAGGCTGGCAGTCACACGCCACAAGGAGAAAAGTGACTCGTCAAGGATAAACTTTACCTTATAATGATGAAGTAATGAAGTAGAAAAACTACCCTCCAGGTGGATTTCTGGTACTCTGAGTGATTGAGAAAGGTACCATGCAGCTAACAAGAACTAATAAGTGTGGATATGGAGACAGGACAACACAAGCATTGCTCAATTCCTGTATACTACAAATAGGTAAATACACAGTGTGAATATTTCTTCCAGATAATTTTTTTTTTAGTGTTCGTATGTACATTATTCATATCATTTTCTGAATAATTTTACACTCATTCATGCTTGTTTTTTTATCATCATCACTTTTATAACAACACCAAATAAAAAAAAAAAATGGAGGTATTATTAAATTAATTGATGAATGGCCATTGTAGTATCACAGAAATTGAAATCTCATTCTGAGGACTCATATACTGCATAGTTGATATCCATGTTTTAAAACTGTTGTTACCATGACTGTACATCTCCATTTTACAGATATATTATTATGCCCCACCATAGCAGTGTGTAAAGAACTAAAGGTGGTCCTCATTATAAGTAGCCCCTGTTTCATATACAGTAGGTACTCACAGTACACGAGTTCAGAGTACACGATCCTCATTGTACGCGAAGACCTATTTTTTTCCGAATTTTAGTGTATTTTTTAATAGTACGCGAATTGAACTTCTTGTAGGCGAGACGGCAGCGAAGAGTGGCCCAAATCCGGGGTTACCCCAAGTATGCGACATTGCCATCTCAAGAAGCGATAATGGTTGCCTATGCTCTGCCCTCCCTCTGATGGCGATGATGCGCAGCAGACAAGCCAGCAACACCAGTGGTGGAGAGTGAAGATTTGTTCATGATGGAGATCGCTGGGTACTGTGTGCCCTTGATAAATTTAAGTAAGATTTCAAGGACATCAAACTCTCTCAGTTGCGAGTGGAGGAGGTGATGACTTCACTGGACAGAACCTTCCACTATTACACAGACAAGCACATTCAGGAAGTAAACAGACAGAAGCAAACCCTTGTCACCCGTTACCTGCAGCTTGAAGAAAGTGAGAAATCACTCCCTTCAACATCAGAAGAGTCATATCCTGAGGAGGATCAAGAGGATGATGCGATGTCTGAGGTGTCAGAAATAGACTTTGAAGGGTTTATGAACAAAGGGAGTGCATTAGCTAGTTAAAGTGTCAAAAGTGCTGGTGACAAGCATGGTGAAGAAAGTGGTGTGTCGGGTGGTGTGGTGGGTGATGCAGGTGATGCACTCTAGGTGCTTCATCCTGCCTTGGATCCCCTTTTTACCTCCATCAAGCCTGTTCTCCTCGTGGGTTAAGGTGAGCAGCCATATTCTTGTTGGTTTAGTTAAGCCATATCCTTGTTGATTTAGTAAAGCCATAATCTTGTTGGTTTTCTTTACCTTAGATAATAGGTCTTAGATAGTTTCCCTGTACAGTACAATACTTAGGCCTGAAAGGAGTCTCAAGGGTTGCCCATGAAGTGGGGTGCTGCCCATATATAATTTTTCCCATGAGTTTATGTATTCTGAGTACGCGAATTCCTAGTACGCGACGCCCACTGTCGCCCATATACTCGTGAACTGTGAGTACCTACCATATATATATATATATATATATATGTGTGTATACACACACACACACACACACACACACACACACACATACACACACACACACTGGTGGGCATCATTACTCTAAAAAGTAACTTTGTTATCCGCTACTTTGTTACTTAGAAAGGTAACTTTGTTATCAGTTACACCATTACTTCTTTACAACAGGAACGGAAGTTACCGTTACTCTGCTACTTGTATTAAATAAAGTGAAAAAAAAAAAACATTCATTTCATTTTATTATATAAAAGTAACAAAGGGAAGTAATGCAAAAAAGGTTACAGACGGATGATTAACCCCTAAAGCGCGGCCAATGGACAGCCGACCCCCCCCCCCCGGGTGGCGGGGTTGTATCGCGGTCTGAGTACCTGTAGGAAATATTAGCCAAAAATCAGAGATTAACCCTAGAACATTATACTTGGTATGGCAGATAGTACTTACATTCAGCTTTCTCCAGAGACAGGTGTTGAGCCTTCGTGGACTACCCAAGGACTTGTGGAGACTTGCAAAGTTGGGTAACAAAATCTTCACTTTCACACCTCCAGCAACCCGGTTTCCCCTCTACCACAGCCTCATTCTGTCACAGTAAATTTTATACTACAACGTACAGGTAGTTTGGAATCCGTATTTGTACAATAAGCAGTGAAAATAAGGCTAAAATCAACGAAGCGTACGGCCGACATGCAGTGCGGCGGCGGTCTTCCCGTCACTCAACAAACATTTCCATTTTCACAGCTAAAAACACGTATACTACATTATTTTCAATCATATTACTTCCCAAAAGATCACTGCAGCGCGCTTTTTATTCTGCCTTACGCCTGTCACTTTATTCTCGTTCCTGTCGGCCGCTTGCACTGACTCGGAAGAGCTAGAACTCGCCATAATGTCACTTTGAAAGCCTGCGGTAAACTGACGCTAAACAGGGGCAAACCGTGTGAAAAAAAGCTAGTGTGACAGCTGGGGAAACAAGCGTTTCCTATTAGCATAAACTGCTTGTGAGAGGAGAGCGCAGATTTACAGTTCTGAGCAGTCAGAGGGCTGCCATGTATCACAGCCAGGCTGGCCGGGCCGTGGTGGTGGGGGGAGGGGGGAAAAACGCAATACTTGGCAACAACGGAGGTCAGTAGTACAAAGGTAAAGTATGCTAATTGTAGCTAAAGGGTGGTGGTACTGATAGACAATACCAGCTGGAACATCCTCGCCCACGTTTATTCAAAATTAACTCGAATCGCAAATGCGACAATCCGCCGTTATGTCCTTTTTGGCGAGCGTCGCAAACGCGACAACCCGCGCTTTAGGGGTTAAACCATAATTAAACATCGTGCTCACTGCTCTGAGTCTGACAGTCACACTGTACTGGCACTAATGGGTGGTGGCGGCCAGTGGCCCAGTGGTGGGATGACCTTGCCCTTGACCTTTCTTTAGGTCTTCTGTGTCCTTGGCATGCAGGTGGTTAGCCTGTAATTAAAACATAAATATATCCATTATAATTACTGTGACTTGCACGATTGTGCAAAGTACAGTAGGCTCGCACAGTGCACGTCATCGCAGTGCGCGATTCGCATTGTGCGCGAGTTACCAAAAATCATAACCAAAAACCCTTCAATGCGCGAGTTTACCGCACAGAACGCGAGGGAGAGGCAAGGAATGGCTCAAAAATGCCATTTTCTCCTGGTGCGCGACCACCCCTCACACAGCGCGTCACATGTCGTCATGTTGATGTGCAGAAATTCCCGGGCATTCTACTGCGCAGCTTGGGGTACAAGGGAGCGGGCGCGCCGTAACAGTCCTAGCTCGTGCACTGTGCGGATCCGCTCTCTACAGCTAACCTGTCGTGTACAATGTGTGGTGTTTTTTGTGCTGCCTGTACTTCGCCGCACCATGGCTCCAACCCCAAGAGTTAAGAAACTTCTGACGCACTCCACCAAGTTAAAGATCATTAAGATGAAGGAGGAGGGTCAAGGAAACATGGCTATCAGGAGAACCTTGGGACTGACTGAATCTACAGTGAGAACTGTGTGGAAGAACCGTGAAGCCATAAAGGCTGTAGTGAAGACGTACGGTGCCTCTGACCTAGACGGCCGTTTGCGGGTGGGAAATCATGCTATGATACTAATGGAGCGCTATCTTGCCACCTTCAAAATGCAGAAAGCAAAGGAAGGTGTTCCACTCAGTGGAAGATTTATTCGAAACCAAGCCCAGCTCTTTTACAAGGCAGCATCTCGCAGGTTAAAAGTGGAAAAACCTTTCAGGGCATCGGTTGGATGGCTGGACCGTTTTCTCAAGCACAAGGAACTCCGTTACGTGAAAGTTTCTCGTAATCGTGCCTCTGCCGATGAGCTGGCCGCGAGAGACTATCCTGCGATATTTCGAGCGATTATTGAAGAGGGACAGTACACCAAGGACCAGATCTACAACATCGATGAAACGTCATTATATTACAAGGCCATGCCAAAATCAACTTACATCGCTAAAAGACAGAAACAAGCCCCTGGTCGCAAGCTCCAGAAGTGTAAGATGACGGTAATGTTCGCTGTAAACCTGTCTGGGAGCCACAAGATGAGGCCAGTTGTTGTACACACAGCTTCACACCCAATGTGCTACAAAAACCTCACGAACATGGATGCAAGTGGCGTGTATTGGTACAAGTCCGCAAATGGTTGGATGACTGGGAACATTATGGCAGACTGGTTAACGAGGCGGTGTGTCCCTGATGCCAGGGCCAAGTGTCAGGAACTGGGCATTCCATTTAAGATGCTCCTTGTGCTTGATAACACACCAAGTCACCCTACATACCTTGAAGATCTTCATAAGGATTGTCGTGTTGTGTTTCTGCCGCCCCACGCGACGTCACTAGTGCAGCCACTGGATCAAGAACTAATTGCCACAGTGAAGCATTTCTACCATAAGCAAGTTTACGCCTACCTACGCAGGAAGACCGACACACAAGAGGAGCTTCATGCCCTACAAGAAGATCACGACGAAGACCTTGATGAGCAATCTGCTCCCGTTCCATCTCCACTAGCACCTGTATCCCAACCTGCCACAGATGCCATGACTGTTGAGGCATTTTGGCGTAACTTTACGGTGAAGGACGCAGTTGAATTTCTCCTACAAGCTTGGCACCAGATTACACCTGCAATGGTGAACCATGCGTGGCGAATGCTCTTGCCTCACTTATGCATCACCCAGGAGACAGCCATTCAACCACTGGCCGAGGCTGAGGCAGCAACATTGACAGCAGCACAAGCTGTACCAGGTTTCGAGGACGTTACATTGGCGGACATACAAGAAGTGCACACTGCTACTGAGGAACAGCCTCCCGAGGAAGTGTTGCAATGGATAGACGAGGCTGACGCAGAGCCCGACACCAGACAGAGTCAAGTTGAGCAGCCTAGCATGATGGAAGGCAGGACTGAGCTGTGTATGTCAAACATTAGCAAGATCCTTGCTGCTGTGGATAAGCTCAAGGAAGAGGTGAAGGAACAGGAAGTGAGCAACCTAAGAACGGAGGAACTTCTGGTTGGTATCAACAAACTCTTCCGTTTCTACACAGACAGGCACAGGGAAGAAATAAACAGGAGAAGACAGACGCTCATAACAAGCTACACACAGCGGGCTCAAGTTGGTGAAATTGCGGAACCAGCGACATCGTCTGCTCCTGTTCCTGTTGAGGATGAAGAGGATGCAATGTCAGAAGTGTCAGCATTGGACTTTGAAGGGTTTATGGCCAAAGTGAGTGACTTTGATGCTCCTGGGGAAGGTGATCAAGAGGAGTCTGTGAAGGGAAGTGGTGGTTCGGTGGGAGGTGCAGTGGGGAGTTCGGCGCTGTAAGCGTTGCTACGCCTCGGAGCCCCTGTTATTTAAGGTCATCAGGCCTGTTGTCTACTGTTGTTAAGGTGACTACCCATATTTTTGTTATTGTAGCTATAGCATTAGTACCATGTCTGAAACATATGACCTTTATTATGTCTCTAAGGGCCCAAAAATGTCCAGGTATGAGGGGGTACCGCCCATATGTAATTATTCCCATAAGATTATGTATTCCTAGTACGCGAATTCCCAGTTCGCCAGGTCGTGGACCGCCCAATCTCTCGCGCATTGTGCGAGCCCACTGTAGTTAATATAAGTACAAAAATATTTAGAAAACAAGTACAGGTTATCTCTTAATTCACGCGAACTTTTTTCACGCGATTTCGGTTATCCACGAATTTTTCGTACAATAATTAAAACAAAATTATAGTATTCAAATAAGTAATTTCAGTATACAAGAGAAATAAATAAAATATAAAAAATGCCTACCTGCTGCCCGTGTGCACACATATATGTATGTGTGTGTGTGTGTGTGTATGTGTGTGTGGGAGCCTGGGAGATCGGTCTACCACACACCACACAGTCAGTTTGAATCCGACGGTCGAACCATGCATGACTTGCAAATCATTATTTGTGGCTTATTTTTCTGCCTTCCAGTAATTGCATGCCTTGTCTGTCAACATGGGGCATAAGCGTAGTGCTAGTGATGCATGTGGTAACACACCAAAACTGACTTGTAAAATGATGTTGCTGACAGAGAAAGTTAAAGTGTTGGACAAACTTCAGGGAGGAATGTTGGCAACAATTCTCCGTCAGGACGATTCCCCGTCATTTATTTACATACCAGTTTATTTAGAAAGTACAGTACACTAGTTTTTTACTTATATGAGTTATAAAATCCCCCTGAAAATTAGTTATTAAAGTATTAATTAATCAATAATAAGTATATTAATAGAATGATGGGGAATTGTCCATGTTTTGATGGTGAATTGACTTGATGGTGAATTGTCTCAGAACCGTATGTTTGGGGTGAGTCAACTGTTCATACAATAAAGAAGGAGAACGTAGCATACGGGAGACAGTGAGGGCTAATGCACCAGACTGCTAAAGTGTCTCCACATACTCCTGTGAATTGTCTTGTAACCGCATGTTTGGGGTGAATGAGTCAACTGTTCATACAATAAAGAAGGCAGAATGTAGCATACGGGAGGCAGTGAGGGCTAGTGCATCAGACTGCTGAAGTGTCTCCACCTACGCCTGTGCTTGTCAGGTTTCAGTTTTAAATTTGTTACATTTTTGTTGTTTTTAATACTTTATGCTAGTTTATAAGGTGTATGTAGTGCATAAACAGTATTATTCAGATGTAATATATGTATAAACATGCGTAATTATGTGCACACAAGGGCAAGGGCAGAACATATACGCGAATTTACCACATACGCGAAGGGTCTGGGAACCTAACCCTCGCGTGAATTAAGGGCTTACCTGTACACTAAATATTCCCTTTTAATCTTTTTAAGTTTTAATTATTTAACGTTATTATATTTTAGCTATATTTTTACCATGCTTGCCCTTAACTTCCACCACAATTAGACTTTATAAGTTACTAGTAGTGGTAGGTGGTGGCGACCATCATCCACTCACTTGATGTAGTGCTGCCTACGTCTTCCTTAGCCTTTATCTTTTTTTTATTTTTTTATTTATTTATTTTTTTTTCTTTGTGCCTACCCTCCTCTCTTCCTATTTCTCCCATCTTTCCTGTCATGTCTTATTGCTTTTCTTTCCTTTACAGGTAGCTTTACATTGAGTGACAGGCCAAATGGTTTCCTGTATGCCAAGAAACCATTCACAATGCTGGGTGGTAACCATATAACCAAACCATACGTGCTCCCTACGTGTAAACAAGTGGGTTGGTGGAGGGTCAATGCCCCTCCCCGTAAAACAAATAACTCAAAGTCGATGGCCACCCTTTATGGGATTATGGCGTCTGGCAATAGATAGATAGACAGAAAGATAGAAGTTACTAGTTATGCACCATATCAGTGATATCACACTACCACTGCTATCATAATGCCAACATACAACTGAAGTACCGGCTACCACCAGTACCATCATCGCCACCACAGCAAAGTTTCAAGTTACCGATACTTCCACACTGTGACAGCAGAACCACTTACCAGAATCACCAGGACCTAACTAGTACCACAACTACCAGTACCACCATGACCACAACAGTTGTCAATGCCACCACCACCACCACACCATGATATCAGTCAGTCAGTCAGTCAGTTGCCACTCAGGCACTTGCCACCTACCACCACTACCACTATATCACGGCACCACACCAGTGAAACCACCTTCCAGGCTACCACCACTATCACTGACCAGCTCGGCAGCTACCACCAATACTGATTAGTAGTTACTAGTACTACCACTAGTCCATTACCACTACCAGCTAGTAGCTACCACAACTACCACTACTGCCATAACCACTACTACCACACCAGGCATCTACCATAACTACCATCTACCAGTAGCACCAGGCATCACAACCATGATACTACTGTACTAGTCTACCACCTTTCATGGTCCACCACTACCAACACAACTACCACGGTTACAGTTACCACCACACCACACTACCAATACCACCTACATGAAACATCTACCACGAAACAAAATGTAACCAAAATGTAACGGGGTAACGGACTAGGAAAATAACAGAAGTTACTCGTTCTGTTATAGAAAAAAAAAGTAATGAGTCTGGTCCTCCATTATTCAAAAAAGTAACTTCATTAGTAATGGAGTAACAGAAAAAACAGACCGATGCCCACCTTTGTGTGTGTGTGTGTGTGTGTGTGTGTGTGTGTGTGTGTGTATATATATACAGTATATATACTGTACTGTCAAAGACGAGGGAGAGTGGCCATGTGCAGTTTGCCACAAGGGCGTGGGAAGTAATTCCATCTTGTGCGGTGTTTGTGATAAATGGGTGCATAAAAGATGTAGTGGTATCAGAGGCAGACTGAGAGATAATGCTGATTTTATGTGTACGAAGTGTCGGGGAGATTGTCAGACGTGAAAGAATTGAACTTGCTGCTGAATCTCTTGACTGTGTGGAATAGTTTTGTTATTTGGGAGACATGTTGTGTGCAGGAGGTGGGGCTGGAGCTAGCTCTGTGGCTAGGGTGAGAAGTGGTTGGAAGAAGTTCAGGAAGCTCTTGCCTCTCCTGACATTGAGAGGACTTTCCCTACGTGCTAAGGGGTCTTTGTATGCAGCATGTGTTAGGAGTGTAATGCTGTATGGTAGTAAGACTTGGGCAGTGAAAGAGGAAGATATTCACCAGCTCAGAAGTACAGAAACGACAATGATTAGGTGGATGTGTAGTGCGTCCCTGCTTCCAAGGTCTGGGGAGTCTGGGTTCACAATGGAAGAGTTGAGAGGTTGGATGGGACTGGAGTGTATTGGTGTTGTAATTGAGGAGAGGTAGATTGAGATGGTTTGGACATGTGGAGAGGATGGAGGATGATAATTGGGTGAGGAAGGTGAGAAGTGTTAATGTTGGGGGTGGGGTTATGAGGGGTAGACCGAGAAAGACATGGGATGAGGTCATTGAGTGTGACCTCAGGGTTAGGGGACTGAACAGGGAGGCTGCAATGAATCGTGCAACATGGAGAGCCACCATTAGGTGACCAAGGCCAACGCATGCAAGCATGTTGGAGCCTTTAAAAACGAAACGATATATATATATATTTACAGTCACTGCTCGCATAACGCGCGATCAGAGCACGAAACTAGTCATAACACGGCCCTTTTTTTTTTTAGCCCAAGAAATGGTCAAAACGCGATTTTGACAAATATGCAGGTGGAGTAATGGTCCATTTCTTAAAAGAACATACTATGCTGCTGCGTCAGTGAAAACGTGGTCTGAGGCCAAAACTTATGGAATATTTAGTCATTACACGAGAAAACTGGTCAAAACACAGTAAAAAACAGACAAATTGCGCTCAGTTTTACTCATAGTGCACATTGCATCTGCCCGTGACATATGCATGTCACCTGTCTGCGCGGAGTGTCGTCATGGTCTACTGAGCATTCCTGGGCCAATCCAGTCAACCCTCTGCCTGCTTTCTGCCTCCGCACGTGCTGTGTGTTAACTTTGCTCTTTCTTTTGGTCACCTGATCCAGCCTAACCATGCCGCCCTACCGTGACTTAGCAAGACGGTGGAAGAGTTTGACCCAGGAGTAGAAGCTTGACATAATCAAGCAGAAGGAGAGAGGAGAATAGCCAAACAGTGCCAAGTCATCGAGTCAACTATTCGTCTGACCCAGTGCTTGTTATGATGGAGAGGTACCTGGACATGCATTGCAATCAACAGGAGAGAGAAGGAGTTCCAATTGACTCTATAAATGCCTGAAGGACTTTGTGGAGCCGGCATGGCCAGAGGACTGTGCTGGGGACCAGTAGGAGTCCTATCCTGCCTTGGTACCCGACTCCTCCTCCTCCCAGGAAGTCCACAAACTCTTCAATTCAAGGTGAGGAATCCTTCAGTGTTTGTATGTACTGAAATCATTTTTAAGTAGGTAAATGTCCTGGGAAAAATCCCGGAAAATTGCCTCAAAAGGTGAAGTTGGGGCTGGCTTGGGTACCATGAGACCTTTTAACATGGAAACATATGGCAGTATAATGCGGAATTCTCATAAAGTGGGACCTGCCAGGACCAATATTCACGTGTTATGTGAACAGTGACTGTATGTATGTGTGTGTGTGTGTGTATATATATATATATATATATATATATATATATATATATATACAGTATATATATATATTTTATATTTGTGTCTATATATATATATATATATATATATATATATATATATATGTTCCCTTTTTGCTATTAAGTCCTCAGTTAGATATAGAAAAATTGCCTATTAAAATTATATTGCTGCAAATGAAGTTCATTTGCTAGTGTCTCCTGTTTATATTCCTGAATGTATGTAACAGTTTGTGGTATTTAAGAATTACCAGAATCCCTTAAGACATAATGAGGACTGATTGTAGTTTCAGCACATCAAATAATTAAGCACAATATACCATTACTGTATGTCAATCCACAGTGTCAATGCTCGTTATGGCGTGATGGGCACTCCAACACTTCTGCTTTTTCACAATGGTAATGGGGTTGGTCGATACAACGCCTCTGAATACTCAGTCTCGCAGCTCATGGCATTTGTGCGTCACTTCACTGATCAGGAGATTACCAACATCAATGTCACTTCACTTGACTTCAGAGTAAGTTCATATCAATAGCATATGTTCATCACTTGACTTCAGGGTGAGTTATTATTAAGAGAAATAAAAAAATAAAAAAAATCCATCCATCATCCAATCCTATGTTGCCCCATGAAAAGTGTAGGAGCCCAGGGCTAGGCAAGTTGGTCCTGACATTTAAGATGAGAGTGATCAGCCTCACTCATCCCTGAGTGGCATTACGTGAGCAGTAAACTCCAACCACCCCATGAATATAAACCTGCACCAGCTCAATCCGATTGGAGCTCCATAATTACCCACTGAATCACCAGGCCTTATAATTTGGTTATATGGTTACCAACCAGCGATGTAAATGGTTTCCTGATGTACAGGAAACCATTTGGCTTGTCACTCAATGTAGAGCCACCCATAGGCAAAAGGAAGAGGAAAGAATGAATGAGAGAAAGACAGAAGAGAGAGTGTAAAGTCACCCGTAGGCAGAAGGAAGAGGAGAAAATGAAGGAAAGAAAGACAGAAGAGGATGGAAGGAAGAGAGGAAAGGGCAGACACCCAAAGCAACATTATGTCAAGTGAAAGGATGGTGAGCACCCCCACCTAAAAAAAGAAATAATTTATAAAGGCACAGATATGCTTGCATGTGTCATATTACTACTGTAATTTACAGTACTATTTATGGACTAGTGGTTGGTGATGGCGACAATGCTCCACTCGTCTGATGTAGTGCTGCCTATTTCTTCCATCACCTTTATCATTCAGTTTCTGTGTCTGCCCTCCTCTTCTACTTTTGCCCTTCCTTCCTTCCTGCCACTTTATTATTATTCTTTCCACTTCAGGTGGCTCTACACTGAGTGACAAGTCTAATGGTTTTATGGTTTCCTGTAACCCAGGAAGCCATTTACAAAGCTGGATGCCGATAACCAGATCATGGGGTGGCGAGGAGCCTAATGGTACCCTTGTTAACTGGGTGGAGAGATGCAGGTGTAGTATCCACCCAGGAACCAAACCTCGACACTTCTCTGTGCCTTGCTATGGGAAGGTGCTGTCAACCACAATGGAACATCAGCTCACTGCATGAGACAGCCCTGCAGGGATGGTCACTTGCCCGTGGTTGTTGGGTCTGCATGGCCAGACAGAGTGGGGTTGATCAGCAACAGCTAATTATGGGCAACTGTGTATGCACCTATACCAGTAGGCTGTGTATGCATTGACTCACATGAAACTGCTTAACTGTAGAGTATTATGTTTTATCATCATCATCATCACCTGGACCTCCTTTCCCACCCTGAGGGGTAGCAAAGTCCATACAGCCAAAGTTTGCCCAGTTCAGTGGGCCATGCCTCCATTCACTCATCATTCATGCCCTAGAAATCCTGCCTCCATCAGATAGGGCAAAATATTTCACCATGTTCTGTAGCTTCACATATACCAATCTGATAGAGCCAGTCTGAACGCTGTTACATATAAAAAGGGTGCCAAATCCCTGGGTATGCACTTCTCCACACAAAATTCATTCATCCAGCTCAATCTCTTGTCTCCCTTAGCCTCACTAACTTCCACATCTTTCTTCTTCACACACTCACCCTCCATGTCCCTCCACCTTCTTGGCCTACCTCGCCTTGTCCTTCCTTCAAATTTGTTCAGATGTACCTTTTTCACCACTCTATTGTCATCCATTCTCTTCACATGACCAAGCCATCTCAGTACACTTGCTTCGATTCTGGTGTCCACAGACTTCCTTATTCCACATCTTTCACATATCACATTATTCTGTATCCTGTCCACTCTCTGTACTCCACATACATTCTTCAGCATTCCCATCTCCACTGCTCTTACTTTTGACTTTTCATTTTCATGCCACGCCATATTCTCACATCCGAATGTTGAAGTTGGCACTAACACTCCCTCATGTAAGCCTCGCACTGTTGCAACACTCAAGCCTCTGTTTCTTATCAAGGCCTTCATAGCACCAACTTCTTTCCTTTCTTGTGTCACTCTACTTTCCACTTCTTTTGCACATTTTCCTCCTTTTCTATCACTGTACCCAGGTATTTGACCTCTCTCACCAGTTCCAGTCTCTCTCCATTCACTGAAATATCACACTGGAGTCACCTTCTTTCTTAGTGTCCATCACTTTACTCTTTTCTACATATACTCTCAGGGCACAATGCTCACAGACATCTACAAAACACTGCACTAGTCTACCAAGCTCTTGTCCGGTATTTACAAGTAGCACTGCATCATCAGCATACAACAGATTTGAGATATTCCATCCATATCCATTCATTACCAATGCCATCCCTCACTACATTACTCATGCTTTTACTTCTCTCATTACCCCATCCATATATATATATATATATATATATATATATATATATATATATATATAGAACAACCATGGTGGGGGCGCTCACCATCCACTCACTCAATGTAGTGCTGCTCTCGGGTGTCTGCCCTTTCCTCTCCATCCTTCTTATCTTCCATTCTCTTCTGTCTTTCTTTCCTTCATTCATTCCTTGTCCTTCTGCCTACGGGTGACTTTACACTCCCTCTTCTGTCTTTCTTTCCTTCAATCTTTCCACTTCCTTTTGCCTGTGGGTGACTCTACACTGAGTGACAAGCCAAATGGTTTCCTGTGCACCAGGAAACCATTTACTACTCTGGGTGGTAACCATATAACCAGATTTTGGTGCCTGGTGGTTTAGTGGGTAATTATTGCACTCCAATCGGATTGAGCCAGTGAAGGTTTATATCCAAGGGGTGGTTGGGGTTCATTGCTTATGTAATGTCACTCAGGGATGAGTGAGACTGGTCACTCTCATCTTAAATGTCGGGACCAACTGCTTAGCTCCGGGCTCCTACGCTCCTCATGGGGCAGTGTAGGATTGGATGATGGATGGATGGATGGATGAACAACCATGGGAACATCATGCAACCTTGTCGCATTCCTACATTGATCGCATATCATTCACTTAAATGCCCATGTACCCTTACACATGCCTCACTACCATCATAAAAACTTGACGGCACCTAGCAGCTTATCATCTACGCCGTACATGCGCAAAACCTTCCACAATCCTTCTCTGTCTAGTTTGTTGTATGCTTTTTCCAGATCCATAAATACCGTAAACACTTTATTATCCTTCTCACACACCTTCTACACTATCTGGCTCACTGCAAATATTTGATCCACACATCCTCTGCCACTCCCAAAGAAACCCTGTTGGTCACTCACTAGGACTTCTGATATCTCTCTTACTTTCTCTTTAATAATTCTTCCATATGCCTTCCCAACAACACTTAATAGACTATGCCATAATAAATCTTGCACTCACTTTGCTCACCTTTATTTTTGTACAGGGGTACAATCACTGCCTTTTTCTACTCTACTGGGACAGTTTCACTCATCCATGCTTTCTTACATATCTTCAACAAGTATTTCATTCCACTCTCCCCACTACACTTAATCATCTCTGCATACAGCTCATCAACCCCAGCTGCTTTCCCATTTTTCAGCCACTTCACAACGTTCTTCACCTCTGCAAGTATCATGTTTCCTGGCACTGCATTCCTTCTCTGTACACCGCCAAAACTAATCATTTTAACAGTCGTTTTGCTCTCTCCGTCCCACTTATCCAGACTTTCAAAATATTCTTTCCATATAGTCCTTACTTCATCCCTATGGGTTAATAATCTACCACTTACATCCTTCACACTTTCACATTTCTTTCCACTGTCACTTCTACATTTCCAGTCCATCCATCCATTCATGTATCATCCAATCCTATGTCACCCCATGAGGAACGTAGAAGCCTGAGGCTAGGCAAGTTGGTCCTGGCATTAAAGATGAGAGTGACCAGCCTCACTCATCCCTGAGTGGCATTATGTGAGCAGTAAACCCCAACCACTCCTTGGATTTAAACCTGCACTGGCTCAATCTGATTGGAACACCTTAATTACCCACTAAATCACCAGGTGCCATAATTTGGTTATATGTTTATCACCCAGCTTGTCACTCAGTGTAGAGTCACCCATAGGCAGAAGGAAGAGGAAAGAATGAAGGAAAGAAGGACAGAGGAGAGAATGTAAAGTCACCCCTAGGCAGCAGTAAGAGGAAAGAATGAAGGAAAGGCAGAAGAGGAAAGGGCAGACATTCAAAGCAGCACTACATCAAGTGTGTGGACGGTGAGCACCCCCACCAACCATCATCCTCTTTCCAAAATAACTTCCTATTTTCAGAGATGTTTGCATTTATTTTTCTTCCGAGATCATCACTTACCTCCTTTTTCCTCTTTGCTAGTCTCTTAACATGTTTCTTGCTACCTCCCTTTCCATGGGGGAAGCAGCCTAGGTATATAGATAGATAGAATATATTCAGTTCTATTCAATTGAACCACTGTCCTGTATCTACCCTAGCCACTTCTTCATTTTTTCCTCCACTGCTCTTGTAACCTCTTCATCTCACCATGCCGTACCTTTTATCTTTGTTGTTACTCTTGCCACGCCACACACTGCTTTTTGCATTCCTAACTAAGCATTCCCTGTGTGTATTCCACAGGCTGTCCAGATCCATTTCATTCCAGTTCACTGATTCTAACTCCTCCCCTACTTTGGCCCTGTATTCATCTGCCATTTCTATGATCCTCAGCTTCTCGGCTTTCAGCCTCCCTCCCTCACTGCTCTTCTCTCTCTCTTGGTCCATCTCACTCCTCTCAGCTTGATCTTGCATACCACAATCATGAGATAGTACAAACCTCTACAGTGTCATCTTACTGCATGTTTTAATGGTAACTTAGGGATGTAATTTGGATTTGAGGGGTTTGAAAATTGTGCCATGAGCATGCTAAATTTCCAGTGACTAACACTGTTACTATATACTACAGGCCAAGCTCCCATCACAAGTAGCAGAAGCACGGCCGTATGCTCTGTGGGCAGCGTGGGTGTTCCTATTGAGCTGTGCCTCATGGCTTTTCGTCACCTCAGATCTCTGTGCCCGGTTGACAGAGGCTGTACTCAACAACTGGCGAGAGGCTGAGGCACAGAATGACCACCAAGACTAAAAGTTTAGTTTTGCTGTACCATTTAAAGAATTGCATTATTTATGCTGACTAATTATTTGAATTCTTAAAAGCCTATTTTGTGTACCATAGAGCTGTGCAATATTATTTAGTGTGTACTGTGTATGTGTACTAAACCTGTCCACCTTGGCACAGTTCCTTATTTATTTGTACTTACCGGCATGTATAATTTTTGTCTTTGCTAGTATACGTAGTTGTTACTGTAAACTTTGTATAGATATATCATCATCATCATAGCCTCATTCCCTGTGTTCACATGGAAAAGGAAATGTTGTGCATAATCTTGTTCCCTTCTGCACTGCAGGAGTTAAAAGTTTGTTTGCAACACAAGTGTTGAGTAGTGAGGATGAAGCATTCGTTCATTCATTCATTCATCATCTAATCCTGTGTTGCCCCATGAGGAACGTAGGAGCCCGGGGCTAGGCAAGTTGGTCCCGACATTTAGGATGAGAGTGACCAGCCTCACTCAATCACTGAGTGGCATTACATGAGCAAGAAACCCCAGCCACCCCTAGGATGAAACATCCTTTGTAATTCATTCATTTATTCATCATCAAATCCAGTGTTGCCCCATGAGGAGCATAGGAGCCTGGGGTTAGGCAAGTTGGTCCTGACATTTAAGATGAGAGTGAGCAGCCTCACTCATCCCTGAGTGGCATACTTGAGCAATAAATCCAAAACACCCCTTGGATATAAACCTGCACCAGCTCAATCCGATTAGAGCGCCTTAATTACCCACTAAACCACCAGATGCCATCATTTGTTTATACGGTTACCACCCACTGTAGTCAATGGTTTCCTGGTGAACAGGAAACCATTTGGCTTGTCACTCAGTGTAGAATCACCCGTAACCAGAAGGAAGAAGAAAGAATGGAGGAAAGAAAGACAGAAGAGGAAGGAAGAGAGGAAAGGGCAGGCATCCAAGAGCAGCACAACATCGAGTGAGTGGATAGTGAGTGCCTCTACCTACCACATTCCTGTGTAATACATCATCATCATCATTATCATCATCTAATCTTGCGTTGCCCCACGAGGAGCGTCAGAGCTCAGGGCTAGGCAAGTTGGTCCTGTCCTGACATTTAAGATGAGAGTGACCAGCCCCACTAATCCCCGAGTGGCATTATATGAGCAAATAGACCCCAGCTACCCATTGGATATAAGCCTGCACAGGCTCAGTCCAATTGGAGTGCCTCAATCACCCACTAAACCACCAGGTGCCATAGTCTGGTTATATGGTTACCAGCCTGTGTAGTAATGGTTTCCAGGTGTAGAGTCACCCATAGGCAGAAGGAAGGGGAAAGAATGAAGGAAAAAAAAAACAAGAGAGAGTGTAGAGTCACCCGCAGGCATACTGGTAGGTGTCCATCCATCCATCCATCCATCCAATTCTAAGTTGCCCCATGAGGAGCGTAGAAGCCCGGGGCTAGGCAATTTGGTCCTGACATTTAAGATGAGAGTGACCAGCCTCACTCATCCCTGAGTGGCATTACATGAGCAGTAGCCCCAACCATCCCTTGGATATAAACCTTCACCTGCTCAATCCGACTGGAGCGCTGTAATTACCGACTAAACCACCAGGCGCCATAATTTGGTTATACGGTTACCACCCAGCGTAGTAAATGGTTTCCTGGTGTACAAGAGACCATTAGGCTTGTCACTCAGTGTAGAGTCACCCAAAGGCAGAAGGAAGAGGAAAGAAAGACAAAAGAAGGAGTGTAAAGTCACCCGTAGGCAGAAGGACAAGGAAAGAATGAAGTAAAGAAAGCCAGAAGAGGAAGGAAGGAATGGAGAGAGGAGAGGAATGGGCAGACACCAGAGAGCAGCACTACATCAATATTTTAAATAGGTGTGCATAATTCAAAGTCCAAAAGAGATAACAACAATAAGAAAGCTGATCTGTAGAAATTCCATATTGTGCATTACCCTTTCAGTTATAAATACAATAACTGTTGTAACATTCACTCACTTGCTATAAAGCTGCCTTCAGATGATTACATTGATTTACAAGCCAATTGGTTTCTTGTATTACAGGAAACCATTTATTATACTGGAAGGTAATGATACCTCTGCAACTCACATATGGATGCCTGGTGGTTTAGTAAGTTTAAAGTGCTGCATATAAATTTGACTTACAAGAGGTTTGAATCCAGATGTTTTGAGTTTTGCCCATGTAATGTTGTATAAAATATATTCCACGATGTTTCCTGTTGAGGAGTTCCATGTTGGGGTTGGTCATGATACAACTGATGTTTACTATGGATTGGAAATTAAACCAAGTGCCAAAACCTGCTAATTACTTCCCAGCAGCTGCTTGAAGCTGTTGGGGAAGAAGGAAAGGGATGTGTATCAAGATTTCTGACAGTGTAGGAGTGTCAGCTTGAACTGTGACTGTGTAGAGACCCTCAGAAGAAAGGTCACAGAGTGACTTGACTTGTGGCCGAATGTGCTCTGTTTAAGAGTAATATTTGTGTGGCTAGTTACCAAGTTTGCAGCCACATTTTATGCTCATGGTAATACTTCCCATGGTCAGTGGTAAACACTCATCTACTACCTACAAGCATGTAATGCGACACAAGGAAGTGGCTGGTCACTCTCACTGTAAATGTCTAGACTGAATAGCCTAGTCCCAGGCTGCTGTTCTCCTGACAGGGCAATAAAGGATTTTTTTTTTTTTTTTTTTTTTTTGTGAGGAAGAAGGAACCAAAGGCAACGAGTCCGCAAAACTGTTCCTTCCAAGAGAAAAACAAAATACAAGAGAGAGCCAAATTCAAGATCTGATCATTTTGAGATGCCTGGACGCACTGCATTTGAAAGACTGGAGATCATAGGAAGCAGGAAATACAGACAGAGGGAGACAGTTCCAGAGTTGACCTGTCGCATAAATGAAGGACTGGGAGTAACGGTTAACTCTTGCATTAGAGAGTTGGACAGAAAAGGGATGAGAGTTTGCTGCTAGATGGGTCATAGAGGTGTAGGAATGCATGCAGACAGTTCAGAGGAGCAGTGACCATTGAAGTAGCGATAGACAATAGATAAAGATGCAACAGTGCGGTGAAGAGACAGAGGTTGCAGGGAGTCAGTAAGAGGAGGAGAGTTAATGAGGCGAAAAGCCTTTGACTCCACCCTATTGAGAAGAGCTGTCTGTGGGGAGCCCCCCCACTTATGAGAGTTGTACTCCACACAGGGGCGGATAAAACCCCTGTATAGAGTCAACAATTGTGCAGGGGTAAAGAAGGAACAGAGTTGGCTTAGCACACCCAGTCTCTTGGAAGCAGATTGTACAAGAGATGTAATATGATCTTTCCAAGATAAGTCCCGAGTAAATGAAACCCCGAGCATGTTCAAGGATGATGCAGGATTAAGCTGAATATTATTAAACATTAGTGGGTATACCTGTGGAAGATTTTATCAGGTTGATACTGCAAATCACTGTCATCCTAGTCCTCGTTTTCATCATCATAGCACAATTTCTCACTAATAAATGAGTAGGGCAAGATTCAGAAAAGGAAAAGGAAGAAATCAGTTAAGAGAACTTCTGTATCATTAAAGTGCATATATCTGTTCACTTGTTATTCTATCCTTCAAAAGTCTTAGCTTCACCCTGTAGGCAATAGAATCTGCACTGATCTTCATTTGATTATGTGGTAGAACTTTTGAGCAAAGCACTGCTCTCTCTCTCTCTCTCTCTCTCTCTCTCTCTGATTTAATTACCATTGTTTTTGTCATCATCATGATCAGTAGATAGTTTGATACTTAGAAGAGAGCCTTAGCCATGCCGTGTGGTGTATAATGGATGTCAAGAAACACTGGGTAAGAATGCGTGAAAAGAAGTTTGGAACTTTGGGTGCGGGAGAGTGTTCAGAAGTGTGTGTGTGTGTGTTTTAATAACAACAGAGGAAGGAAAAACAAATTAATAAAAAAAATAATCCATACACCAAATTATATACTGTCCTCCATTCATAAAATATCTGTAACGGTTGGACTTCAACAGCTGCAGGTTGAAGTGTAGGGGGATACAACTTCAGGGAAGCGAGTTCCAGACAGATACAGTTCAGGGAATAAAAGAATTCTGATAGGCAGCAGTTCTGCAATATGGTTGTGTGACATTCCAGTCATGAGCACTACCAGATGACCGCGAAGCACAAGGGAAGGCAATGGAGAGATGGCACGATGGACGCGGCTTCGTCTGAGCATTTGCCATAAAAGTATCTGTATACTGTACTTATAGGGTGGGAGCGCGGTAACTCGGTGGTAGGGTGCCGGGCTCGTAATGGCGAGGTTGCGGGTTCGCGCCCCGCCCGGTGGCTGCTGTGTTGTGAGGGGTAGTGCTCCCCTTTGACCCTAGCAGGGCTATATGATCTAATAAAGTCTAGCTCGGGGATTAATCCCTTTATACTTGTAGGGGAGGTAGTGTATTTTATAATAGCAGGGCTATTAATAATTACAACAGCTTTGTTCTGAATTTTGTCTATTTGTTTTAGTGCAACCTCTCCACATCTGTTCCACAACTGTGAGCCATATTCAAGCTGAGAGCGCCCATGACTTATAAATTATAGCTAACTGCTTCTCAGTGAAGAAGTTACGGACTCTATACAATAATCTAAGTTTCTCTGGGGCAGTTTTAGCAAGTGATTGGACATAAGAGGTCTACCTGAGGGCATTGTTAAGTAAGACACCAAGAATTTCAATACTTTTGGAAATGGGAATATTAGTAGCATTGAAGGTAACATACGAATCTAGCAATATCTGTCTATTAGTAAATTGTATATATTTGGTATTACTAGCATTAAATGAGATAAGGTTGTTTTGTCCCCATTCACTGATCATAGATAGGTCTTGATTTATGGAGATGGCTGTACTGAGTTGAGAGTTAGAGATATTAGACTTTGTAAATGGGTGTTTGAGTGTGAATGAACTGTGAAGTGTTGAGTCATCTGCATATGAATGGATGGGATTGTGGGTGACAGATAAGAGATCATTAATATGAACCAGGAACAGGGTTAGAACTAGAACTGATCCCTGTGGCATGCCTGCATTAACTGAGTGGAAATAGGAATTTACATCATCTACTTTTACTCTTATTTTTCTGTCGCTGATATATGAGGAAAGCAGAGGAACAAAAGACGTTAGTCCATAGCACGGGAATTTGGATAGTAGGAAACAGTCCTTGGCATTGTCAAAGGAAGACTTGTTACAGTGGAGAAAAGAATTAATTTATGAGCAAAAGTTGGTAATGAAAATAGAATGAGAATGCAAGAGTTGTGTAAGAATCAAGTAGTTGGAAACTTCTTTCATGGTCATCCTCAGTGAGGAAGTTCCCAGGAGAGGTCAAAGTTTCAACATGGCTGGTAAATGCAATCATTCTTTCATTCATCATCTAATCTAATGTTGCCCCATGAGGAGCATAGGAGCCCTGGGCTAGGCAAGTTGGTCCTGACATTTAAGATGAGAGTGAGCAGCCTCACTCATCCCTGAGTGGCATACATGAACAATAAACCCCAACCACTCGTTGGATATAAACCTGCACTGGCTCAGTCTGATTGGAGTGCCTTAGTTACCCACTAAAACCACCAATTGCCATAATTTGGTTATATGATTACTGCCCAGTGTAGTAAATGGTTTCCTGATGTGCAGTAAACCATTTGGCTTGTTGCTCAGTGTAGAGTCAACCATAGACAGAAGGTAGTGGAAAGAATGATGGAAAGAAAGACAAAAGATTAAGGAAAGACAAGAGGAAAGGACAGGTACCCAAGAGCAGCACTGCATTGAGTGAGTGGATATCGAATGCCCCTACCTACCACTATCCTTGGTAATACATCATCATCATCATCATCATCATCATCATCATCATCATCTAATCCTGTGTTGCCCCATGAGGAGCACAGAAGCCCAGGGCTAGGCAAGTTGGTCCTTACATTTGAGATGAGAGTGACCTGCCTCACTCATCCCTGAGTGGCATTACGTGAGCAATAGACCCCAACCACCCCTTGGATATAAACTTGCACAGGCTCAATACGATTGAAACACCTTAATTACACACTAAACCACCAGCTGCCATGATTTGGTTATACTGTATGGTTACCAGCCAGCATAGTAAATGGTTTCCTAATGTACTGGAAACCATTTGGCTTGTCACTTAGTGTAGAGTCACCCATAGGCAGAAGGAAGAGGAAAGAATGAAAAAAAAAAAAAAGACAGAAAAGGGAGTGTAGAGTAGGCATAAGTGGTAGGTGTAAAACATAAAATATAAATTAGAAGGTGTTCAAAATTCAAAGCTGTCCAAAGGTGTACAGAAGAGATAACAACAATAGGAAAGTTGGGCTGTATTCAGAAAATACATAGTTTGCTGCATTACTCTTTCAGTTATAAATGCAGTAACTGTTGTAACATTCACTTGATACAGTGCTGCCTTCAGATGATTACACTGAGTGACAAGCCAAATGGTTTTGTAATACAGGAAACCATTTATTATACTGGAAGGTGATCAAAAACCTGTAACCAATAGAAGGATGACTGGTGGTTTAGCAAGTTTAAAGTGCTGCAAATAGATTTAACCTACATGGGGTTTGAATCCAGATGTTTTGAGTTTTGCTCATGTCGTCTAGTGTAAAATATATTCCTCAATGTTTTCTGTTGAGGAGTCCCATTTGGGGTTGCCCATGATACAACTGATGTTTACTGTGGACTGGAACTAAACCAAGTACCAACACCAGCTGATTACTACCCAGCAGCTGCTTGAAGCTGTTGGAAAAAAAAATATATATATATGATGTGTATCAAGATTTACAACAGAGTGAGAGTCTCAACTGGGGCTATGACTGTGTACAGACTCTCAGAAGAAAGGTAACAGGGTGACTTACTTGTGGCCGAATGTTCCCTGCCTAAAAGTAATATTTGTGTGGCTGGTTACCAAGTTTGCAGCCACATTTCACTCTCATGGTATACTTCCCATGATCAGTGGTAAACACTTATCTGCTACCTATATGCATGTAATGCCACATAAGGAAGTGGCTGGTCACTCACGTTAAATACCTAGACTGAATAGCCTAGTCCCAGGCCGCTGTTCTCCTGTAGGGGCAATATAGGATCAGATGATAGATACTGTAACATCATCATCCTATTCCCTGTTTTCATCATCATAGCACAGTTTCTCACTAATAAATAAGTAGGGGCAAGATTCAGAAAAGGAAAAGGAAGAAATCAATTGAGAGAACTTCTGTATCATTCTGTTCACTTGTTCCATCCTTCAAAAGTCTCAGCTTCACCCTATATGCCGTAGAATCTGTACTGGTCTTCATTGATTATGTGGTAGAACTTTTGAGCAAAGAACTGCTCTCTCTCTCTCTCTCTCTCTCTCTGTCACATATTTTAATCATTATTGACTTTGTCGTCACGATCTGTAGATCGCTGGATACGGAGAAAAGAGCCATATGGCCTTGCTGTTTGGTGTATTAAGGATGTCAAGAAACACTGGGTAAGAATATGTGAACAGAAGTTTCGAACTTTGAGTGAGGGAGAGTGCTCAGAAGTGAGGTACTTTGCATTGTCAGAGGAAGACGTGTTACAATGGAGAAAAGAAATAACAGTTTTTGAGCGTGAGTTGGAAATGGAAATAGAATGATTGAGAATGGACGAGTTGTGTAAGAATCAAGTAGTTGGAAACTTCTTTCATAGTCATCCTCAGTGAGGAAATTCCCAGGAGAGGCCGAAGTTTCAACAAGACTGGTAAATGCAATCATTCATTCACTCATCATCTAATCCAGTGTTACCCCATGAGGAGCGTTGGAGCCCTGGACTAGGCAAGTTGGTCCTGACATTTAGGATGAGAGTGAGCAGCCTCACTCATCCCTGAGTGGCATTACGTGAGCAATAAACTCCAACCATCCCTTGGATATAAACCTGCACCAGTTCAATCCGATTGGACTGCCTAAACCACCAGGTGCCATAATCTGGTTATATGCTTACCACCCAGCATAATGTATGGTTTCCTGGTGTACATTAAACCATTTGGCTTGTCACTCAGTGCAGAGTAACCCATAGGCAGGAAGAGGAAAGAAAGAAGGAATAGGGGACATAGAGGAAAGATGGAAGGAAGAGTGGAATGGGTAGCCACCCACGAGCAGCACTACATTGATGCACATAAATTTACCTGGTATAGAGGGAATGGCGATCATGTTGAAAGGAGCCTGATTGATTTTGTGCTCATAGAGAAATCGATGCTGTGTAGTCTTGCTGATATGAGGGCAGTGAGAGGACGATGTGGAGATTTGTCAGATCATAATATTATGACTGTGGTACACAAGATAGAGCTTAGAGGAGTGAGAGCATTCAGAGAGAGAGAGCCTGAAAGTCGAGAAGCTGAGGATCAAAGAAATGGCAGATGAGTACAGGGCCAAAGTGATTTGGAATGAAACGGATCTGGACAGACCGTGGAATACGTATAGGGATTGCTTAGTTAGGAATGCAAAAGCGGTGTGTGGAAGTGATGGGAATTCCGGCTTTTTCAAGGAAGCCTGCTCATTTGGCTTAGTTCAGTCAAGACAGCCGGCTCTTTTGGCTCCCAAATGGCTCCTTATTTAGTACCACATTGGCTTTTATAAAATTTGCCCAAATTTAGCAGTACTGCACCGTATGTTAAAAAAAAGGGATACAGTCACAAAAATGTGAAGTCCACATATATATTTTTCTCTTTAAACATCTTGAAACATTCTCAATGCCAATAAGAGTATGCATATCCAGTTGTTGACTTTATACACGGGTTTTATTCGCCCCTGTGCAGAGTACAACTCTCATGTGTGGGGAGGCTCCCCACATACAGCTTTTCTCAATAGGGTGGAGTAAAAGGCTTTTCATCTCATCAGCTCTCCTTCTCTTACTGGCTCCCTTCAACCTCTGTCTCTTCGCCGCACTGTTGCCTCTTTATCTCTTTTCTATCGCTACTTCAATGGTCACTGCTCCTCTGAAAACTGTCTCTTTGCATCCCTCCACCTCTACGAGGAGTGCGTAGCACCCGTATAGCAACAAACTGTCATCCCTTTCTAAAATGCGTGGCTTGAAGAACAGTGCCCCCGAAGAATACCATAGTACCCCCGACGACAGGGCAAGCCAAACGCAGCTTAGTATGCCCGAAGATGCGCCGACACCCTCACACGGACCCCACGGGGTAGCCGCCACCAGTCACCACCACTCTCGGCAACAGCGACATATGTCAGCCCGGGCCGTGCGCCCCTGTGTCATGCAGCCACCACGCCGCCGCCACCGTAGGAAAAGGACACTACCTTCGCGGAGTGGAATTGTTGAGCCGGACTTTGATGGATGGTCGTGGAGTGTGCAGACGTGTTTCTCTGGCTCTTCTCTAGCTGCAGGGTTGCCTCACCGGCCTTAGCTTTTTCTTTTTCTCGCCACTAGGGCGTTTTTCAGTAAAGTTAGGTTAGCTAGATCTCATTTTCCTCCCTGGCCTTAGTAGATATAGTAAGTGTCTATATCTGTTTCCTGAGATTGCCTTTGCTTACTCACCTCTGGAGTGTACCCCCAACTGATCGCTCTGGGGTGTGAGTTACACACGGGCGCGTCCTCCCGAGAGTGGTTTGAGAGGGTAATCTCAGACTAGGTGTTTTTTCCCCGGGCAATTTATCCCTTGGTTGTTTTTCTCTTTCTTCCCACTTCCCCCGTAAGGGGGAAGTGGTAGCTATGATGGACCCCCCTACTGTCTCCTCCCCCTTCAGGGGGGGAGGTAGTCCTGACGACACTCCTACCGTTACTGACCGGCCCCAGACTGACGGACGCCAGACTCGATCCCCACTTGACGTTCCCCTTGGGAATGCGACCTACGTGACACTGCATGCTTTAGGTTCCACTCCCCTGTCCAGACTCAATCCCTTCATTGTCAAGAAGGTGATTGACCACTGTGCGGGAGAGGTGGAACAAGTAAAAAAACTTGGAAATGGAGACCTCCTAGTAAAGACATTCAACTCAGCTCAGGTTAAAGACTTGCTAAAGCTGCGTAAGTTTCACTGTCATGATATCGAGGCCAAGATCCCAACATCCATGAATTCCTGCAAGGGTGTTATCACTTGCAGGGATCTCATGGTGATGAGTGAGGAAGAAATCATACAGGAACTTGCTCAGCAGGATGTAATTGATGCCAGATTCATCACTCGTTATCAGGAAGGCGTAAGGACGAAGACAGCCACTGTTATCCTCACTTTTGGCAAAGTTTTGCTACCTACAAATGCCAAAGTAGGATATGAAATTGTAAATGTAAGACCGTACATCCCGAATCCCCTTCGTTGTTCAAAATGTCAGCTCTATGGACATCATGAAAAGGCTTGTCGGGCTTCCAACATCGTGTGTGGCAAGTGTGCGGCTGTAGGTCACTCTGCTGACAACTGTACATCCGAGACTGAGTGCTGCTTTCACTGTAAGGATGCTCACTCCACTTCCTCTAGGGCTTGTCCCAAGTGGAAGGAGGAGAAAGAGGTCTGCACAGTGAAAGCGACTGAGGGCATATCCTTTTACGATGCTAGGAAGGAGGTGAAAAGGGTGCGAAAGGGAGAGTCTGGGAAGGAAGAACGAGTAAAAGCAGAGGATGGAAGGATGTTAATTGAGATGGATGCAGTAAGGAAGAGATGGGCAGAGTATTTTGAAAGATTGTTAAATGTAGAGGAGGAAAGGGTGGCTGAGATTGTGGCGGATAGAAGGGTGCAAGGAATAAATGTGTTGGGAGAGTTAAATGATTCTTTGATCACGAAGGAGGAAGTGGAGAAGGCAGTAAAGGAGATGAAAACAGGGAAAGCTGCAGGTATGGATGGGTGTGCTGTGGAATGCCTGAAGGGTGGTGGAGTGACTATTGTTGACTGGTTAGTAAGATTGTTGAATGTGTGCTTTGAGAAAGGTATGGTGCCATTTGACTGGGCAAGTGCTTGTGTGGTCCCGTTGTATAAAGGCAAGGGTGATAAGTATGAATGTACTAGCTTTAGGGGTATAAGTCTGTTGAGTGTTGTAGGTAAAGTGTATGGTAGAGTGTTAATTATGAGAGTTAGAGAGGGTACAGAGGGAGTGATTAGTGATGAGCAGTGTGGCTTTAGGAGAGGGAGGGGATGCGTTGATCAGGTGTTTGCTGTGAGACAAGTGTGTGAAAAGTATTTAGCGAAAGGCAAGGAGGTGTTTTGGGCATTTATGGATTTAGAGAAAGCTTATGATAGAATTGATAGGGAGGCTTTGTGGACTGTTTTAAGATTGTATGGACTTGATGGTAGGTTACTAAAAGGGGTGAAAAGTTTTTATGTAAATAGTAGAGCGTGTGTAAGAGTGGGAAATGCTGTGAGTGATTGGTTTCCCGTGAGAGTGGGGCTGCGACAGGGATGTGTGATGTCGCCTTGGTTGTTTAACATTTACATGGATGGTGTTGTAAGGGAGGTGAATGCAAGAGTTTTAGGTGGTCTGAGTCTGGTAAATGTCGATGGAGGAGAGTGGAATCTGAAGCAGCTGCTGTTTGCAGATGATACTGCACTGGTGACTGATTCAGAGGAGAGATTGAGACAGTTGGTAGAGGAGTTTGGAAGGGTGTGTGAAAGGAGGAAATTGAAAGTAAATGAGAATAAGAGTAAAGTGATGAAGTGTACGAGGTTGATAGATGGTAGAGGGATGAATATAGTTTTGAATGGTGAGTTGCTTGAGGAGGTAGATTGTTTTAAATATCTAGGGTCACATGTTGCTGTGGATGGAAGAATAGATGCAGAAGTGAAGTTTAGAATAAATGAAGTAGGAAAGGTGCTGGGAGGAATGAAAAAAGTGTTTAAATGTCGTTCGCTTAGAATGGATGTAAAGAGAAGGCTGTATGAGGGTGTTGTGGTACCGACTGCATTATATGGGGCTGAAACATGGAATATGGGTGTAGCAGAGAGGAAAAGTTTGAATGTAATGGAGATGAGATGTCTGAGGAGTATGTGTGGAGTGACGCGTATGGATCGAGTGCGAAATGATGAAGTGCGAAGGAGAACTGGAGTTGTTCGGGAGATGGCTGGTAGAGTTGAGCAGAGGGTGTTGCAATGGTTTGGGCATATGGAGAGAATGGATAATGAGCGATTGGTGAAAAAGATAACTAGATCTGATGTGAGAGGTGTAAGGCTGAGAGGAAGACCACGAATAGGATGGATGGACAGTGTGAAGAGAGCGCTGGATGCGAGAGGGATGTCTGTTGAGCAAGGAAGAGTGGCTGTGCGTGACAGAAATAAATGGAGAGAAATTGTGAATGAATAAGTGATGACGCAGCCCTGAGGGGATATTCTCCCGCATTTGGTCTGATCAGCTAGTCAGGTCAGGTGCGGGTAAGGGGATGGATCTGTTATGATGTGGCAGGGGTAAACCAGTTCTGCTGTCGGGCCCTGCTGCGGATGTCACTGATTGCATTGCGCAGTTGACCCTTGTGCAGTGTGATGCGGTGAGGATCTGTCCGTTCTCCCCTTTGGAGATAAGATGCGAATGAATGTGTTTGAATGGATGAGTAAATGGAGAGTGAGTCGTCCTGTCTCGGCTACCTCCCTTTTCTTGGGGGAAGCAGCCTAGGTATATAGATAGATAGATAGATAGGAAGAAGGTGAAGGAGTTGCATGCAACTCCCAAGCCTAATGTCTCCTATGCATCGGCGGTTGTGTCCCGTCCCGTGATGTGCACCGTTGAGACACAGACTGACCTTACATTCGCTCCTCGTGCTCCACGCCCTACCTCTCAGTCTAAGCCTCCTGTACGTTCCAACTCTCTTACGGATATCCCTGTTGCTACATCATACTCTCAGGCTGCCGCTGCTCCTTCGCAGTCAGTGTGGCCAAAACAGAAGCCTGACAAGTCTGACAAAATTAATTTGACCCCCCTCACTAAGCAGTCACGTCCTCATGTCCTTCCCGCTCCTGGTCCAACGAGGGAGAGAAAGAATAGCTCTTCCTCGGTGGAGTCTGGGAGCCTTATCATTGATGACAATATGGAAGTCTCCATGAACAAGAACCGGGAAAGGTCCCCCGGTAGCCACTCGCCTGGTCGCGGGGGGCATAAAAAGACTAAGCACACTGGCCACCCTCGAAAATCTTAAACCGCCGCATTCACTATACTGCAGTGGAATTGTAGAGGTATTGGGAATAAGTTACATAATATAGCTATCTTGCTTTCACTACTCAGGCCAGACGTTGTTTGTTTACAGGAGACGCGCCTGGAGGATCATCCTGATCCCCCACAGTTCAGACACTACCACTCGTATAGAAGATATGAAGGTCACGGAGTTGCCATTTACACACACAAATCACACCCACAAACGGAAGTGATTCTAAATTCTACTCTGGAAGCTGTCGCGTGCAGAGTAAAATTTAATAACACGTATCTGTCTATTTGCTCTCTGTACTGTCCTCCACATGGCCCCATTGATAGTGATGCTTTAAATTCACTAGTTGAACATCTGCCTGGAAATAAGTTAGTGTTGGGCGATTTTAACGCTCATCACTATCAATGGGGTAGCTTGAGGATTGATGGTCGTGGGGAGCAAGTAGCCGACCTACTACTACAGTCCAACCTCTGTCTTCTGAACGATGGTAGAGCGACTCGTGTAGATGATCGTACTGGTAACTTTTCGGCCATTGACTTATCTTTGGCCTCCCCTGGTATACATCAAGATCTCTCATGGGACCCTTATGACGACTCCTTGGGAAGTGATCATTTACCCATCTGTCTTTCTTATACACGCGACATCATTTCGGACCCTCCACCTCCAAAATTTAACTATAAGAAAGCAGATTGGGGATCCTTCTCAAGGATCGCCAATTTAGATATATCTGGGGAGACCATAGATGTTAAGGTCGAAAATATAACTACTTCCATATTACACGCAGCTGAGGCTGCTATTCCCAAGACTTCTACAGTTCATGCGAAGCTTAGAGCACATTGGTGGACGTCGGATTGCCGACAAGCTTTAAGAAAACGCAATAGGAGATACAGGATTTTTGATAGTCAGCCCACTGAGAAAAATTTTATTGCATACAAACTGGCACGGGCTGAGGCAAGGAGAATAATAAGAAGGGCCAAACGTGACTCCTGGCGGTCCTTTGTGTCCACGGTGACTCGTACAACACCATTACGTAAAGTCTGGTCCACCATAAGAATATTAAATAATAAAGGCCCATATTTCCCCATTACCACCTTGCAAGTAAATAATAACATCTATGACGAGCCCGTGGACGTTGCTAACATCCTCGCCAGGAGTTTTTCTCATGTAAGTAGCTCAGCCAATTATGACCCGCGTTTCCAACATCATAAACGCACGGCTGAGCTACAGATATTAGACTTTGCCACAAAAGACGTAAACTCCCCGTACAACCAAGAGTTTACGCTAGATGAACTGCTCCTTGCCCTTAAATCCTGTAAAGACACCAGCCCTGGACCAGACACCATCACGTACGGTATGATCCAGCATCTTAATCAGGACAACCTGATTAAGATGTTAGCATTGTACAATGAGATTTGGGCGTCTCGAACGTTCCCAAACTCATGGCACTCTGCGCACGTCATACCGATACCCAAAGAGGCTGGTCGTCTTATGAATCCCACTTCATTTCGTCCTATTGTGTTGACTTCTTGTCTATGTAAGGTCATGGAACGAATGGTTAACAATAGGCTTCTTTTTGTTTTAGAGTCGAAGAATTTGTTAAATGATCAACAATATGGCTTCCGTAAATACAGAAGTTCACTAGATCATTTAATGAATTTGGAGCATTGTATTGCAGAGGCATTTGCCAATAAAGAATTCATGATAGGGGTGTTCTTGGACATCCATAAAGCCTATGACATGACCTGGCGACACGGTATATTAATGAAGCTCTATGCTTATGGTTTAAGAGGAAATTTGCCTGTTTTTATTTCAAATTTCTTAAGGGACAGAACTTTCTCTGTCAAATTGCCCCGTAACGTAACATCGGATATATTTATCCAGGAAAATGGGGTGCCACAGGGAAGTGTGCTTAGTCCTACTTTATTTAGTATTATGATCAATGATATTCTGTCATCAGCTCCCATCCCGAGGAATCTTAAATACTCACTGTACGCTGACGATTGTGCAATATGGCACTCTTCCCGTAATGCACAATTTTCGGCTGGGCGGATTCAAGCAGCCCTTGACTCCGTCCACCAATGGGCCTTGCAGTGGGGATTTAAGTTTTCCGTACGTAAGTGTGCCGCTGTAGTCTTCACTAATCGTAACGTACCTAATTTGTGCTTAACTTTGGATAATCAGGCAGTACCTTTTCAAAATTCTGTAAAATTTTTAGGAATACATTTTGATCGTAGAATGAATTTTAAACTTCACGTTAATACTTTGCTTGCTCGTTGTGATAAACCGTTAAATGTCCTCAAGTACCTAGCGGGTACTACCTGGGGTGCCGACAGAAAATCTTTATTAATGGTGTATAAGTCCCTTATTCGATCAAAGCTAGACTATGGCGCACAGGTGTATGGCTCGGCATCTGATGCCACGCTGAAAGGATTGGATGTGTTACAGAATAAATGCTTGCGAATGTGTCTTGGAGCTGTACGGTGTACCCGTGTGGCTCGTATGGAAGTGGAGGCGAATGTGCCTCCCCTCCGTATTCGCCGTGACCACCTGGCCTTGTCCTACGGCATAAGGACATTAAGAAAAAGTAATATCGGCAATGTGGCCTGTACCCCCCTGCGTCAATACCACCACCTTCTGCGGGGGGTGCGTCGGCCACTTGCCGCTCGCCTCCACTTACTGACTCAGGAGCTTGATGTGGACCCCAGTGACTGTGACAAGTTGGTGCTTAAAAATATAGCGCCTTGGGAGCCACCCGGCTTTACAGTCGATGTTACATGGCTCCCAGCACCAAAGGCCAAGGCGCCGGAGGCGGAGGTCCACCACTTGTTTCGTAACATCATTGTTCGTCACTTGGGGTCCCATCAATTGTACACCGACGGCTCCAAGTCGAGTGAATGTGTGGGTGCAAGTGTGTGGTCGACTGAATGTGCCCTCAGGTATCGGCTGCCGACTCATACATCTGTGTTTACTTCAGAACTTTTTGCTATTGACAAAGTCATAGACTATGCTCTCAATTCTAGACATGACTCATTTGTTATATTTTCAGATTCAAAATCAGCCCTTCAGGCAATTGCATCTTGCACTACGGACTCTCATGAGATCCAGGGCCGCATCGTTAATAAGTTGCATTCATGCAACAAGTCATTCACGCTGATCTGGGTGCCTGGTCATTGTCGTATCTACGGCAATGAGCAGGCTGACTTACTTGCAAAGTCGGCTGTAGAGCTCGAGGAGACTTGGGACGTTCCTCGTGATCTACAGTCGAGTCTATCTCTCGGAAAGAAATCAATAAATCTTCTGTGGCAAGGTCAGTGGACCAGACTAAATATTCCAACTTGTAAGCCGTACCTGGGCGACTGGGACACTGCCAACCGTCCCAGTCGCCTAGAAGAAAAAGTGTTGGCACGGTTACGGCTTAATGCCACCATTGTAACCCACATAAAACCATATATGGAAAGACGCTTCCCACCGCACTGTGACATCTGTAATGCGGTGTTATCTATTAGTCTTATCATCCTGCGCTGTCGGCGATTTATTCGTGAACGCGCTTCACTTATAAATTACTGCGGCGCAGTAGACGTCCCCTTCACCCTTTCCACCATCCTGGGTGATGGGGACATTGTTATGACTGATAAATTGATGGCTTTCTTGAGAGAGACCGGACTGATCAGAGTGATGTGACTTTTTTACTGCGTGGTTATGGTTTTTATGAAGAGTAAATATGTATATATTGTAATATTAATTAGGGTTGACAGTTGACATATTTTAAATAGTTCCTCCTCCCACCGATCTATTTCTAATATAGATGTCCCCTACATTAAGCCACGTTCCTCGCCTGACAGTCACCAGATGATGAGTGCAAGTGTGCAATATAGGAAGGTATTGGGCACTTGCAGTCGATGGTGGTCTGCTGGGCGAGGTTCTTCACTTTTTGTACAAATTATGTAAATACATTATATTATCTTGCTTAAGTTATTCTAATTAGGGACGACAGCTGACGTATATGGAAATGTTCCTGACTCGTCTGGTTCCCTTTCATATATTGATGTCCCCTATATTAGGTTGTGCCTCGACTGACAGTCACCAGGTGATGAGTGCAGGTATGTAATGTAGAAAGGCATTACATATCTGTAGTCGATGGTGTTCTGTTAGTCGAGGTATTTTTACCATTAGTGTAGGTCTAGCTATTTGTCTCTGTAAGATTTAGTATAGGTTAGCGATTTGTCTGTTAGGTGATTAGTTTTAGGGTCTTTAGATTAGTTTTCCTTTATAATATAAGGTATAAAAAATTAAAAACCAAGAAAAAATTAAAAAAATAAAAATACAAAAAAAAGTAAAAATAAATAAGATTAAAATTATTATATATATATGTACGTTTGCATGAAAGTGTGTGTATGTATGCATGGAAGTGTGTGTGTGTGTGTGTGTGTATGTATGTATATATATATATGTTTGTATATATATATGTATATATGTTTAAATGTATATACATATATATATCTATACACGGCCTTAATAACCAGGGGCTTCGGCCCCAATGGTTGATAGGCCGAAAAAAAAAAAAAAAAAATGTTGAGCCAGCTAGGGGTGGAGTTAGAAAAAACAATCCAGACGGCACCCCTCTGGTGGAGACGATCTATGGTCGCTCCCAAGGTGTTCCGGTAGAGACGATCTGTGGTCGCTCCCAAAGTGTTCCGGCAGAGACAATCTATGGTCGCTCCCAAAGTGTTCCGGTAGAGACGATCTATGGTCGCTCCCAAAGTGTTCCGGTAGAGATGATCTATGGTCGCTCCGAAAGTGCTCCGGTAGAGACGATCTATGGTCGCTCCCATCCTCGTGAGACGATCTATGGTCGCTCCGAAAGTGCTCCGGTAGAGACGATCTATGGTCGCTCCCATCTTCGTGAGACGATCTATGGTCGCTCCGAAAGTGTTCCGGTAGAGACGATCTGTGGTCGCTCCCAAAGTGTTCCGGCAGAGACAATCTATGGTCGCTCCCAAAGTGTTCCGGTAGAGACGATCTATGGTCGCTCCCAAAGTGTTCCGGTAGAGATGATCTATGGTCGCTCCGAAAGTGTTCCGGTAGAGACGATCTATGGTCGCTCCCATCCTCGTGAGATGATCTATGGTTGCTCCGAAAGTGCTCCGGTAGAGACGATCTATGGTCGCTCCCATCCTCGTGAGACGATCTATGGTTGCTCCGAAAGTGCTCCGGTAGAGACGATCTATGGTCGCTCCCATCCTCGTCAGACGATCCATGGTCGCTCCGAAAGTGCTCCGGTAGAGACGATCCATGGTCGCTCCTATCCTCATGAGACGATCTATGGTCGCTCTGAGAGTGTCTTGGTAGAGACGACCTATTGTCGCTCCCTTCCTCGTGAGACGATCTACTGTCGCTCCGAGGGTGTGCAGAGAGAGGTGAGAGGAGAGACGTCCCCACGGCAGGAGACTAGAGCCCAGGCTTCCTGTCCCAGAGTGACCCAGACAGGCCTCACAGCCTCCCCTGGTCTCTGTTCCCTACGCCTGGCTTTAGAGCAGACGCACCTGAGGGACCCCAGTGGAAGTCGCTGCCGCAGCCCTCCCCTGTCGGCGCCCCTAGACGCTGGAGACTGCAGCCCACAGTCTCTCTCGGTTCTCTCCAGGACACCCGGGCGTGATCTCTCTACGCCCCCACGACGCCGGGACTTATCACAGAGGTTCCTGGAGCTAATCGGCCCCAGTCCCGAGGGCCACACGCCTGAGCCAAGCCCGGAAGCCACGGGAAGCCCAGGACGCGAGAGGACGCCCTTACAAGTTATCCCGTGCCCTCTCGGCACGCTTCGCATTGGCAGTGCCCCTAGCCCGGCAGGATTGCTGACGACATGTTCCTGCCTATCCCCCTGATGAACACGTGTGATGTTGTAGCACGAGTGATTTAGGTTAAGTGTGATTTCCCCTAATGTAAGTATTGTGCAATGATTTCATATAGTGAATATCGGGGTGAATAAGATCACAGTGAGAAGTTAAAGGACGAGAGTGTGGAACAAGATCTAATTGACTATACGTGTGAGTGACATCCCTGTTATACAATTAATAAGCCTGAGCCGCCGGGAGATTCCCCTATAATGACATACCCCCATTACTGTGAAGGAATATTGTGAAAGGAAGTATTAATGGTATTCTCTCCCTCCCCCACGCTACCCATAAATCTTGTTTACCACCCTCTCTCACTCCCATATCTCAAGTAAGTGTAAATCAAGAATAAAATCAATTACCAAAGTCTTTTTGGCTTGTGGAAACCATATAAACTTCACGGCTAATATCTGCCGCCCTCCAGTATTACCATAACTTTCCCCTAGCCGTCACAAGTCACTCCCCGCACCTCCCCTATCTCCTCCTAGTGAGAATCAACCCCCCCTCCCGCGCCCCCGCGCGCGCCTATATTTACTGCATTCCTGATACACTAGGATTGTTTGTGTTGTCATTACTATCAGAGAAGCAAGTATCCTGCGAGATACACATATCCTAGATAAGGTTTTATATTGCTATATATTGTGCTGTAATATCTGCTGATTTGTCCTGTGTCTGACTGTGGTAATATACGTGTAAAGGTTGTTGCCTAGAGTTTTTGTGTCCTGCCTCTCTTTATTGCACTAAGCTCCGGTCTCGAAAGAGGACCCCGCTCCACGTTAGATGAAATAGGAACGAGAAGTCGAGCCTAATTTCACCTAGCATTACACTTTCCTGTCCAACTGTCTAATGCAAGAGTTAACCGTTACTCCCAGTCCTTCATTTATGCAACAGGTCAACTCTGGAACTGTCTTCTCTGTAAGTATTTCCTGCTTCCTATGATCTCCAGTCTTTCAAACGCAGTGTGTCCAGGCATCTGGAAATGAACGGATCTTGAATTTGGCTCTTTTTTTCTTTTTTTCTTTTTTTTTCTTGGAAGGAACCGTTTTGCGGGGTCAGCCTTTGGTTCCTTCTTCCTTGCATAAAAAAAAAAAAAAAAACATTTCAATGCAAAGGCCACATGGAGGACTTTACTCCTGATATGCAAGAGGAGAACTTAACCCATTAGCGCCCAGTGTCCTCAATATAGGACGGAACTGGGCATTTTCAAATTTTAATAATGAAGGGAACTCCGGGGTAGGGACCTATGAGCTTCGCGACTATAAGCCGACAGGCGGAAGGCGGTACGCCTAGCGCCCTTCCAGCAAAATCCCTCACACAGGAAATCTGGGAGCCAATGGGTAAATGCACAGCTTCAATTTGTAGTGTAAAGAATGAATAAAACCTTCTCTATCATATATAAAAAACAATGTTAGCTAAATCTGGCAACCAAGAAAATAAAGAAAAAATTAGTAAATGGCTCCCAAACGGGATCCGGCTTCCATCGTTCACTTAAAAGAGCCGACTCTATGAGCCGGATAGTTCACGAACGACACATCACTAGTGTGTGGTCTGGGAAGAATAACAATAAAGAAGAAAGGTACGGCATGGTGTGATGAAAAGGTTAAGAGAGCCGTGGACGATAAGACGAAGAAGTGGGTAGAGTGGATATAGGACAGGGGTTCAGTTGAAATAAGAACTGAATACAGTACAGTATATTCAGAACAAGAAGCTCATAAAGAGACTAGTGAAGAGGAAAAAGATGGAGACACTTGACTCGTGTCCATCCACCCTTTGTGGGTTGGTAGGTAAAATAAGTACCTAGATTAACACCAGGGGAGGTAGCTGTGGCAACCTGGATGATGCAATAGCCTTATATCCCAGGATAGTGGGTGAATAACCAATCAGAGGCTCAAAAGCCTAAGTTACAGAGATGAACACCTCAGCTGAGTGCTTCATGGCATCTGTCCCATACCTCTACCTCCGTGCCACTGCTTAATGGTTTCATTCAGCTTGAAAGTGACTTTCTAGGCTTAGGAGGTCGAAGAATGTCTCTATTAATTCCTTTCTTTAGGGATTAAATTTGATATCCAGATCAAATTTTGATATAGCATACAGAGGGGGCTAACCCTTTCACTGAGAAGGGTTCCATCCCTTTGCTGAATATACTCTTCTGGCTCTGGCAAAATGAAAATGAACCGTGGTTTTAATCTTTGCACTGAGAGGGATTACCCATAGATAAATAAAGGCATTTGATATTAGTCAGATTAATGAAGATGAGATGCAATCTTGCCTCCGGATGGAGATTCTTTGGTCCCCCCCCCAAAAAAAAAAAAAAAAAAATATGTATTTACCACTGAAAAGTTATATGTGTACAGACAAATGAGGTGAACTAATGATCATAGAAATATATCTACATCTATCTATCTATCTATATATATATATATAATGATGGTATCCATAGGGAAAAAGAGGAAACACAAAATATCCCAAACACTTTCGTGTATTCACGTCTTTGCTTTCATCTGAAGATGTGAATACAGTACACAGAAGCATAAAGGAAGAGAGAAGCAGAAAACCAGATGGAGGATGTTCTCAAGGCTACTGAGCCAGGATGAAACCAATTAACAGCCACTAAGTGCAACTGGAGAAAGTTGGCAGAGATAATATCTGCTTATATGCTGATAAATTTGAAGCCCGCCCATACTTCCTGCTGTAGCTCATCATTACATCATCATCATCATCGTTATCATTCCAGCCCTAATTCCTGCCTTATGGATGGAGTGAAGTAAGATCACAACCCAAAGAAGGAGAAAGCATATTTTGAAAAGTTTTAAATGGCATTCCAAATGAAATGGACCACAACCCATGTACAGTACATATCACTCTATTTTTTCGAAATCCCGACTCACCTCACAAACAAAACCTTCAGCATATTTTTATTTTTTCATATATGTGTTTCACATACACACGTGGGATAAAGTAGTTCCATCGAACGTGAAAAAAAAAAAAAAGGGGGGGGAGGGGGGATGCCGCTCTTGTCGCATGCACCTCTGTGTAGGCTTCACTCATACCTTGACCCATCCATTTAGATCCCTTGTCAGTTTCTTAGCTTGCTCATCATCCATACCTCGCTTGCACACACACACATTTACTATAGCCTTGCTATCTGTCTACTTGCCCTACCACGCCTCCTCCCACCTTCAAACTCACCCACATCATGTTCACCTTCCTTTATGACCTTACCATTAAAAACATCAAAGCTCACTTTCATCTACCATTTTTTGCCGAACCCAGTGTATATGTGTTCTTAGCTGTATCACTCATTCATTCATTCACACACTGAGTCACTGTACTGCTTTAAAGGATGAAGTCTGGCAAGTTGAAACCGTAGTTTTATGCGCCTCACACTTGTGTGGAGTGTTGGGTGGGGAGTATTGATGATTGGTGTGCATCTCAGGCATGCATGGAAGTGTGTCTGAGGTGCGTGTATTGTGTATCTGGGGTGTGTCTGGGATGTGTTTAAGGGATGTGTCCAAAAGACAAAGTTCATATTTTGGGATGCGTTGGGGTAGTGGATATCGTTGAGGTTGGTGCTGCTATCAAAGATGTCTTTTGTTATTAACATATCTTGCACTACATTTTCTCGAATCTTCACAATTCTTGTCTGGCCTATGTGACGTTTCTATAACAGAACCATTTTCATTGTTCATTCTTCACTTTTCATACTTATGCTATACCATAGTCTCACCCCCTTACAGTATGCTAATGTGGGCATCAACAAATTCATGTGTACATTCTTATTCAGCCCCCTGTTTAGTATCAAGGCCATCATAACGCCAGGCACTTTCTTCTTTTGACCACTTTACTCTTCGTTTCCTTTACAGGTTTACTTGTCTGTTATTGCATCGAGGTACTGTGCCAGTAAAAGTCTCTCCATTAACCAGCACATTTTACTGAAAGTCATCTTTTTCAACAACTATCACCTTAATCTTCCTACATTTACTTTCCAATTCAGCCGTTCACAGATTTTTATAGAACCCTCACCCAGACCACAAAGTTCGTATTTGTAATAAGTAAGCAACGCAGAAACATCTGTATACACCATATAAGAAATACTCGACCCTTCATTAATAGCCCCACCTCCCTTTACACACTTCCGCAGATAAACCTGGTCCATATACATACAGTACATATGCATACATAAATATATTCCATATACCATCCAATCCTTGTTTTGCATCATTAGAAAAGCACGAGTCCAAGAGCTGGCAACTCATTACCGATATTCAAGGGAAGAATGACAAGGCGCTATTGAGTGGCATTATGTGCGCAATAAACCTCAACCATCCCTCGAAATCAAGCTCTCATGGATCATCGTCCGGCTGGAGCGCCTTAACCTATTAGAGCATTAGGCATCCAATTTTGGTACTATGATTACCACTCAAAGTAATAAATCGTTTCCCTAAGTGCGGGAAACAACTTAGTTTGTCCCATGCTATAGTCACCAGAAGGTAACACTGCACCAAATGGATGGTGAGGGCCACAGCGTACGTGATATATTCAGTGTGGTCCATAAATACAGCTCTACCAGAAACTCACTTAGAGGTATCATACTTTATATGTTGCAGGAAAGGCTCAGTCTCCCGATGTGGGCGTGAGCCTAACAGTGGGAGAAGGAAATGATCAAATGATGCATAGTAGACTCGGATAACGCTGACCGCACATGAGAAATCGACCGATGGAGAGGAGCATTTTATATATATATATATATATATATATATATATATATATATATATATATATATATATATATATATATATATATATATATCGGGATATTTCGTGTTTCCTTTTCCTTGTGATATCAGCATATCTATGAATCACGTGTTATAAAGTGATTTAATTGCACATTTATATATATATATCCTCTGTGGTACAGTGGTAGAGTGTAGCGTTTTCGTACACTGAAGAACGAGGGTTCGCACCCGGCCGCCAGGGTAATAAAATTTGGGAGTGTTCACCCGGCCACGGACTGCATTGACGGACACATGGGGTGCTGTGGTTGAACCAGTGTCGCATGCTGTAAAGTATGCTTACACCCAATCGGCTTGCACGGGCCGATTACACTTGGTTCACAGACTACACACACATCCAAAGCCATTCCAACACTACAATTACACGTACAAGCATTTCTCACCCTACATAGCCTACAGTCTCTACCAGACAGCCTAAGCCACTTGGTGGAGATACATTGGCCGCATCGTCCTGACTTCGGTTGGGATAGGCCGGTCCTGCAGTGGATACTCAAACGGCTGATGATATATATATATATATATATATATATATATATATATATATATATATATATATATATATATATATATATATATATATATATATATATATATATATATATATATATATATATATATATCCCATTGGAGCCCGGTGTCCGGAATATTGGACAGAACTGGGAGTTTTCAAGTCTTTGTAAAGTAGGGAACCCCTAGGTAGGGACCTATGAGCTTCGCGACTATGAGCCGATAGGCTGAGGGCGGTACGCTTAGTACCCAGCCAGCACCCCGGGGATCCAATGGGTTAATGACTGGCAAACCCATCAGTATCTTTAACCCATTGGAGCCCGGTGTCCGGAATATTGGACAGAACTGGGAGTTTTCAAGTCTTTGTAAAGTAGGGAACCCCCAGCTAGGGACTTATGAGCTTCGCGACTAAGAGCCGATAGGCAGAGGGCGGTACGCTTAGTACCCAGCCAGCGCCATGCCTCGCCCCGCACCCCGGGGATCCAATGGGGTATATATATATATATATATATATATATATACATCACCCTTGTCTAAGTCCAGCTCTGATATGGGACCACTAACTGAAACATCCACCCACGCTTACACATACTGAACTTACAGCATTTAACAGTTTTCCATCCACACTTTACAGTGTACCAGCAAGGCCTTCCACGGTCCCTCCCGATTCACCCTGTCATGCGCTTTTTCTTTGACTGGCATGGCAGAAATAGCCTATTGTAGCTCAATTCTGTATCAACACGTAATGTATAATTATATATATATATATATATATATATATATATATATATATATATATATATATATATATATATATGTGTGTGTGTGTGTGTGTGTGTGTGTGTGTGTGTGTGTGTGTGTGTGTGTGTGTGTATGTATACACACACACACACACACACACACACACACACACACACACACACAGATGGCAAAGAAAGAGGGCGGGAGACAGAGTTTTGCAATCATAAGATCATGAGAAAAGGAGACTGTTATACTCGTCAAATTATTACATCCATATGCAACCACATGCAACACGCAAATGAAACTTTTTTTTTTTTTTAACACTCGGCATCTACGATACGTGCAACTGGTTTATCTTTAGCCAGTCCGCATCCTCAAGGTATAGAAACACACACACACACACACACACACAACGGTGGTATCCAGCTGCAGATCAACTTGTGGGAAATAAAAGTAGTACTGCCTGAAGGCCCACCTCTCGTTCACCTGCTACAGGTTGACTTGTTTGTTTTGTTTGTGCATAATGTTAATGTGCGTATGTTAAGTAGTGTGATTCTTTGTGCATGGGAATTGTAAGTGTTAGTTCATGTGTGGGTGGGTGTGTACTTAAATACATGTAGTACCTCTGAGTGAGTAATATGTACACAGTATGTGTGGACATGCTCGTAAAAGACTGTAAATTGTAAATGCATCTAACTTTTGAATACAAGGGAGAGGACGTGCAGGTGCATATATGCTTACAGTTGTAAATGCTGATGCGTTTTATAGAGGAATACTTTTGCAATGACGCAGTTACATGGAGGTTTGGGATATCTGGACTCCCACAGAGACTCTTGGCTCCCCATGGGCCACCGTTTGAAATGACAGATTCTTTAGCTATGATGTGAAGGCCTTGAAAAACAAAAATCGTGTAGTTTCAGCTCTCATTGTGCTAGGCACATAACCCATTTAGCCCTATCGTCCTTGTCAAAGGACGGAATTAGGCATTATAAAAAATCTGTATAGGACGATGCCCCAGAGTAGGGACATACAAGCTCCCCCAGCTTTGAGCCGATAGACGGAGGGCGGTACGCTAAGTACAGCTGCGTTCCATAAGTAAGGATACACGTAGTCGTGTTGTCGACTGTAGTGCTCATTGCTACTGTAATATGGAACTTTTCCACTTAGTGCCTGATGTGCTAAAGATAAGTGGTCCAAGTAGTAAGTGAAACAGTTCCACATCCAGTCAGCAGTGGACGCTATAATAGACAAAACGACTACACATGTGTATCCTTATTGTGCCCTTCCAGTAAAGTCCCACGCTCAGGAACCCTTGGAATCAATGGGTTTAGAGAGTAAGGTGCTTCTAACACAACTGTAAAATGTATCTGAAACTGCGTTAACGCTTACGTAATGATCCTGATGCCTTCCCCCCAGAATAGGACTTAGCTCCACCTTGCCCCGACCCCCCATTTGCAGTGACCTGGCTACGCCACTGTAGGTCTGTGATGTGGACTATGTAGAAATTAGTGAATATATATACACTGTTTTTGTGGGATATGTTTAACTTCATGGAAAAATAAAACTGATTAGTGTATTTACTCTAGTGCAGTGATTCCCAACTAGGGTTTCGCGGAACCCATGGGTTCCACAGACAATCGTTAGGAGTTCTGTAAGAAATTATGAATTAAACATATGAAAATAAAGAAATAAAACAAATAAACTGAAACATAATTTAATAAAAGTATCAGGCTCAAAAGGTAGATTTTATATGGACTTTTTTCGGTATTTTTTTTCATATATATATATATATATATATATATATATATATATATATATATATATATATATATATATATACACACTGTACTGTAGGTAGGGGTTCCTTGGGATATGAAAAATTGTTTCAGAGGTTCCTTCAAGGTGTAAAAGTTGGGAATCACTGTTCTGAGATGAAGTGGTGGCAAGTGTGTATTAAAGTGTTTATACTGATGGATATGTAAAATTCACAAACAGGTACATTTTGCGTGATGCTGTTTGTGCATGAATGATAATAATGTGTATGTGTGTGGGGGGAGTGGATATGTGTATGTGCCTGTAAAATAATAATGTGTATTTGTATACTTATGAATGAAATTCAAGTGGGGTTGGTGGAGGATTAGTGCCCCTCCCTGTAAAACAATTAACTCTAAGCCCTTGGCCACCCCGTCTGGGATACATGGCGTCTGGCAATGAATGAATGAACGTAATACTGTGTGTATGTGCGCAAAAATGCAATTGTTTTAGCGTATGTACGTGTGTATGACTATGTGCAAGTGTGTGAAGGCAACAATTGCCTGTACTGTGTGTGGAGGGGGGGGGGGAATGATTAATGCATGTACTTTTTTGTGCGTGACTGAAGGTGTGTGTGTGTGTGCGTGTGTGTGTGTGTGTGTGTGTGTGTGGTAAGAGGGAGAGAGGGTGAATGCGATGCGAGCTGCGACGTGGCTAGTTCAGTTGCCAGGATCTTCTCGACGTGAACGGAGGTGGGTACTGTTGTTCTCTCTCTCTCTCTCTCTCTCTCTCTCTCTCTCTGAATATTGCTGTTACTGCCAGTCTCAGTTTCTCAGCATAACGTGTTCCATTTCTACGACATCCTCAGAATTTGGATTGTCTATGCATCTGCTTACTTAAACTTTTACACCTTAAAAAATTTTATATGCAGCTTTTCTCCTGTTTCTACATCTTTGGAGCTTATAAGTTCTCACTGTTTGTATCGTTCCCTCTTTAGCTTTCTAGGTATTATATATATATAAAATTTCTTTGCCTTTCATTTATGGTTCATGGGGTTTTTTTTCTCAGTACTCTTACCGACGTGTCTCCGTCATTTTGTCAGTATCCAGTCCTGGAGACATTCCAGATTAATTTATTTTAAAGCAATTTTTATATGCGTTTCACTTCCTACTCTTACCATATATAAAAACTAATGTTGATTTTGAAACCTGTATGTGTTTATTGTTCATTCATCATTATGTCCATTATGTCTGTATATATATATATATATATATATATATATATATATATATATATATATATATATATATATATATATATATACCGGATAATTATTCCCTTAAGCAGTCTTCCTTGTTATCGTAGTTAGCATAGACATTTACTTGCATCATCATCATTATCATCTCAACCCTCCTTCCCACGCACATTCTCAGTATATCTTTTCTCCTTAACCCTCATTTATACCTTTCGTTTTACCAAAAACGTATTATTGCCGCACAAGTTTGCGAGGCATCTTCAGACAGAATACTTCATCATGTACAGTACGTTAGAAAAATAAATTAAAACCGCGAATGGGACAGGTTCTTTAAAAAATGCGTATGACAATTACAGATCACACACCACAATAGGCAGTTAATACAGATCAGTGCAGTGCGTAGCATGAACTCTACATGCATCAAGGCAGTCAAGCTATTATTGGGTAAGTCAGAGGATGGCTTTATAGCTACGCTGCGTATGGTTTAGGTTTGAGGGCGACAGTTAAGAAAACAAAAATGCGTGAATTAAACAGGTATGAGATGATGGTATGGTAATTCAGGTTGTGTGTGAGGAACGTTTGAAGGCTGTCTATGGGACGACATTGAAGTAGTTAGGAAGTGTGTGGGAAACGTTTTGAGTGGTGGTGTCAGTGAAGCTGAGCTGGGTACGTACTGGCATGTGCATGAAAGTAATTACATGATTGAATATATGAAATTACGCAGTGTTAGAGTAAGAAAATGGTGGGATTAAGGAAGTTAAGCTCTGTACGAAGTAGTTTGAGGGTAATGGTGAAAAGGAAGTTAGGTTATGTATGGAATAAGTTTTTGTTGGTGGAGTAAAAGTTATATTTTATCGACGACTTGGTATTATGGAAACTTTATACAGTGTATGGGCGTAAAGGAGAAGTTAAGTTAAATGGGCGGTCTGCTGTAGGGAAAAAGAAAAAAAAAACTGGATGATACGGGAGTAGAGTATACAAAAAGTACAGTATGAATGCAGAATTTGGTCAGCACTAAATGAACGGTAGAGGTATTAAGGGAAAAAGTGGCTGAAATTGTGCGACGTCAATTATCAGTAATTCAGGTTATGGACAAGATCTTATTGTCTATAGTATACTGTACTATGGAAGGCGTGAGGTGTGTGTGTGTGTGTGTGTGTGTGTATGTGTGTGTGTGTGACAGAGTAGTGTTTGTGTGTCACGGTTTATCAGTTCAGAATATGGGCGAATATTTACTGTGTATTGATGGCGTGGAGTTTGACTGGCAGGGTCGGTGAACTGAAGCTCTTCCATGTTTCCTCCTACCTCCTTCCACATTGCCCCAGGCCCTCCATCATCACTACCAACCTGGCCGAGGGGGTGTGGAGGCTAGGGGCATGATGGTGTGTGTGTGTGTGTGTTAAAAAAAAAAAAAAATCAGCGTGTGTAACGTTAGAAAAATGAAACTTTCATGCGTCCAAAATATTAGAAGGAAATTCCATGAACAGAGGGATTAGACTGTGTTGCCTATGTATAACTTTCATGGACCGAGGCTGTGTGTAGAGGGATTAGACTGTGTGTGTGTGTGTGTGTGTGTGTGTGTGTGTGTGTGTGTGTGTGTGTGTGATAAATTGAGGCTACGTTTGTGTACGTGTGAAATAAACAGGTTTTAGAGAGAGAGAGAGAAGAGAGAGAGAGAGAGGGTATGTGCCTGTGCTGAATTAACACGGGGTTTAGATTATCTTACTGTTGGTGTTGGCTAATTCTTGTTACTAATTAGTTTCTGTTGTTACTGACTAAATCCCAAAACTGGTGGTCTTAAATTATTATGGAAATGACATCGAAGGTTAAGTCTGTCTTCAGTCACTTCATTACAGTGACATCTTTTACCGGTATATACCTGTATTTGCTACCGTTCGACGATTTTTTTTTCAGGTTTTAGAAGAGATCAGTCGTAGTGATGGGGTTGGTAAAGGTCACCATGAACCCCTGTTTTACGAAAGGAACTTCTAAGGTGAATAAAATTGCTTGTAGTTCGTTAACTTTAAATAGGCTGAGTTCTGGTCCTTCTTGCAGCATATTTCACAATTCAGTGGTACAATAAGACAGCATTGCGGCTATACATCCTTTCCATGACACTTCTTCGTGACCAGCATTATATTCCGGCATTAATTTTTTGTTACAGCTAAGCATTGAAGATGGGGAGATGGCAGTTTTAAGCCTAGTTAAAATCAACTGAGTAGTGGTGGAAAACGTAAAATAAAGACGTTGTAGTGTCGCGGGTTAACTTTATCATTCTTGCTACCCAGGCTATTTCATTCAGCTTTGGAAAGGCTTCGAACTGGAGGGATAAAAATGGCTTCTATTAACATCTGCCTTATGAGGAAGGCCTATTAAGTTGAATATAACCGTCTGTGGTTAGCTAAAAAGAAATGAAAAGATCGTTCTTGGAATAATTAAGGGTAATGCTAGGAACTGGAAATCAAGTTGGTTATACACTCCTACACTCCTCTGTTAAACTCATATCTGAGAATCTGCCCTGTCCCCTCCCACAATCTCTGCTTGGCCAGAGACGTATCAGTGTAGAGGCGAAGTATGGTAACTCGGTTATTAAATAAATGCAGTCGTATGGAGAAACACCTTCGCTAGGAAAGTATGTAAGGTAGGGTGTGTGTCTGGGAAGAAGGGTAGTTACTAAATAGGGACAAGCACATGAAGGTTCATTTGTTTAGGCCACCCCTCACAGGATTTGGCGTCGTGCGACAGACAGACAGACATACACAGCGAAAAAAAGTGAACATAATACACTGGGCCCTTCCAGGATGAATAGAATCATACAGCTCAAGAATGAGACAGAATATATGTCATACTGATGGAGTTGCTGCCTCATCAAGCGTTACAACATAGAGGAGTAAATTGAAGTGGAGCATATAGCAGTGTGGGCTCAGTTTATTCACGAATTTAGGTCATATGTTAGCTGCGAAACTATATTGAAGCTGAAAATAAAAACAATATTTTACAATTTTTATATACTGTAGACTGCATAGCATTATATCTACAGTACAATCGACGAGAGAGAGAGAGAGAGAGAGAGAGAGTGTTACGTGGATAGATTGTTACCTCTTCACTACGAGGGATCTCTAGAGCTGAAGTAATCATCTAGCAGCAACAAGAATGCTCATTTCGTTTACAAGTTTATTTTTCATGGGTAATGCGGTGACCCAGCAGGAGGAGAAGGGAGGAGAGGAGGAGGAGGAAAAGCCGTTGCTCTTTCCCTCTCTCTCTCTGGACATTTTTAAGTCGCGTCAGTATCATGAAAATCATATAGCCTATATTCAACATACATACTGTGTACAAGAATACATCCATCCATCCATCCACACACACACACACACACACACACACACACACACATATATATATATATATATATATATATATATATATATATATATATATATATATATATATATATATATATATATATTGCCAGACGCCATAATCCCGTAAGGGGTTGCCATTTGACTTTGAGTTATTATTATTTTTTTTTTTTAAGGGGAGGGGCACTAACTCTCCACCAACCCACTTGTTGACACGTAGGGAGCACGTATGGGTTGGTTATATGGTTACTACCCAGCGTTGTAAATGGTTTCTTGGCTTACAAGAAACCATTTGGCTTGTCACTCAATGTAAAGCCACCTGTAAAGGAAAGAAAAGCAATAAGAAGTGCCAGAAAAGATGGGAGAAATAGGAAGAGAGAAGGGCAGGCACTGAAAAAGAATGATAAAGGCTAAGGAAGAAGTAGGCAGCACTACATCAAGTGAGTGGATGATGGTTGCCACCACCTACCACCAAGGGGGTACACACACACACACACACACACACACACACACACACACACACACACACACATATATATATATATATATATATATATATATATATATATATATATATATATATATACACACACACACACACACACACACACATATATATATATATATATATATATATATATATATATATATATATATATATATATATATATATATATATATACTGTATATGTGTGTGTGTGTGTGTGTGTGTGTGTGTGTGTACCCCCTCGGGACTCACACGTCACAAAATGAGTATCCACTTAGCCACCGCAGCCCCAACACCCACCCATCAGAAACTAACCTAGGGATGAAGTGATACAATATAGCCATACAGTATTCCAAGCGTTTATTTCTGGCTGCCACTAATAATTTCAACTCCGTCTGCCGTAGGGCCCGAAATTAAGCTCACCCATAAGCTAGTTACGTTAGATTTCGTTTAACCCACAGACGACAAGGCTATTATACAATCCTCTGGTGGTGGCTAAAGAAAAAGTTAAGTTCTCACGTTCCCAAGAGGTTCATGCTGATGTCAGTCTCGTTAGTAACGGTAGGCACTTTGTCAGTCTAGGGCGTCCGTGTGTGTAGCCTACAAATGAGAATCTGCAACTCAAACGGAACATTGCGCAACTCAGTGGTTCACTATAAGACTTATGGCTGAAAGTTTATGATAATGTTCCACTACAAAATCGATTAGCAAAGCACTTGAAGAAGGCTTTGAATGGAGGGAAAATGGTAAAAGAGGTTTGAATTTGTCCTAACCATGGATAAATGGGACTGAATGTAAGACAAAGAGAGAGAGAGAGAGAGAGAGAGAGAGAGAGAGAGAGAGAAATCGCTACCCTAAATGGACGTCTCGTTAGAAATATACTAAAATGGGCCGAACTAAACGAACATTTCTACCGTGCTAATCCAGGCCAAAGAGACTTTCGTGTTCGTGCTGTATCTAATTTATGCTGTTTTGGGGTCGGGGTGTGTCTCGGATCTCATGGAGCATGAAGATCCTGGTCATGTGCCAATGAAGCCGCGACAAGAAGAACTCGTTTCCTTAACATTCAAGTTCCTATGACTCACTCAGCTGAATAAAATTGTCTACTGTTTGCTAAATTACTAAAACTGACGTGGCCACGAAAGAGAAACGGAGAGAGACGGTATTAAAATTACTTTGATTCAGCCTCAGCCGAATAAAAACGTCTAATAAATAAAATTTACCAGTAGAAGTAATGCGAGCACGAGAAAGTTAACGAAGCTCACAAGCTCTTCCTCCTTACCACTTTATATCTTCCTATGACAATCTCATACACTCATGTATGTTTTTGATGTAATCTAAATCAGCAGCAGAAATGCAAGGGGATATCATATACGGTACTATGGAAAAGTGCATAATATGCAAAATCTATCTCAATGGCAAAGGTGTTACAGAGCCTCAATAGCCCGTGACAAGAAGTACGCTAGGTGGCGGAGCAGCACATGCATGACTCATGGTATTAATTATGTGCCTCTGGATGCCAACTTATATTCTGTTAATTATTAGTAGAAAAAATTAAAAACATTTGCTACCATCCAACCATTACGAATAATCTCATTAAGTCATAACATCGCAAAATTTAACCCATTCAGTATGATTAATTCCAGTTTTTATTCATGCTATATCCAAACGATTTAATTTAACTCGAGAGCCCTTTTGGGACTGGAGGACCTAGGATTATCCATCATTAACTCCAGCAGTTCAAGAGGTCTCCTCGTAGCTGAACAGATGCATCTAGAGGCAACAAGGATAAATCGAAGAGCACGTCCACAGACTGAAGATGAAAGAGAGGTGTGCATACAAAAGGTAACTTAGCAAAGATAAGTGGAAAAAGATACTGTTATTTAAGAAATACAAGATAACTTCCCCCAATATATATATATATATATATATATATATATATATATATATATATATATATATATATATATATATATATATATATATGCAGTATATGTACACCTTCCATGGATTTACAAAGAGAAAGGCGAGTAATAAGATAATCTTTTAATTCTTTACCAAATGGGCGCAGCCTTTTTCATATTTTCTATTGAAATGAGTCTTACACAGGTTACTGTATTATTCCTGGGTTACCACAGCTACTGGAAAGCTATAAATGAGGATTTAGAATGCGTAAATATTCCACCGACGTCTGCCATTAGCCGGCCATAATTTTAAAGCTGGCTGTCAAACGCAAGTGAGGTTAGGTTGGATTAGGTTTGGTTTGGTTAGGTTAGATTTGGTTGAATAATTAAGTTTCCCATTGCACTGACACGGGATACACTAGCGCGTCCAGTCGGAGCGATGGTTGGTAAATAACGCGGCCAGTCGGAGAGACCGTCGTTAAACACTGCCGCGGGCGACCTGGTCGCTTCCTTAAATACTCTAAACTAGGTGTATTTTGTCGTTTTCCAGTTACTTCTTGCAGTCACAATGGAACAGTTAACTATGTGTGTTACTTATGTACCAAAATTACTTACATTGAGATCGTGAGTTTGTTACAGTATAGGTGGAATCGCCGCGCCTGTTTGGTAAAGAATTATAGAAAAACTAGAAACAGTACACTGGGGTTACGTAGCTTATAGGTTGTCTGTAACGCAAAAAAAGAAATACTTTATCATTAAAATTATCAGCACTTTCTCCTTCCAAGTACTTCAGGAACTTTCTCCCTGTAAGGTGCACGACTGCTAATCTTCACGTTAGAAAGTGAAACCGGGAGGAATCACTTTCACTGACCCCCTGACCTCCGTTGTGACGTCATATTTGCGGGACGGTACTTCGTTTCGTTTCGCTCGCTTGAAAACTGTACAGGGCAATTTAGTGGTATTTTAGGCTCTCGCCCCTTCAGTTATTTTCTGTAGTTTTGGATCACAATTTCGACTTCCAGCCACTTCTGTTGTACTTTTTAAGAGGTTAGAAACAAGCTCTTTAGGTACACGGCAAAAGAAACATGAAAAAAGATAAACTGTCGGAAGTTGACAGCGTTAATTGGAAGATTTTCTCACATTTCAGTTATCATCCATAATAAACCTTTTTTCTTTCTTTAAAGTCACCACATTTGCGAGTGTAAGCAGGGTCGTGTTGCAAAGGTCAAGCCCTTCCAAACTTTCTCCTGGTTGCATTTGTCATTGATGTATGTGTGTGTGTGTGTGTGTGTGTGTGTGGAGGGGGAGGGGTGATAAGACGAGACTCTCAGTGTTACATGTCAGCATCCCAATATACAGCTTTCATTTTCTGTATTGATTTGTAGTTTATTATAGTTTTGAAAATGACTCCCTATTTTCACTTACACCTTGGTGTTTGGAATATTTGATATTTTCCTCTTTTCGGTTTATCCATGCCGGTATGTATTATGTGCAGCCTGCCTGAGTAAAAATGCTGTAAAATTAATTTACTGACTTTTTTTCTCATTTATTTTTTTCTAGATATCAGTGTTGGGAATATCCCTGTACTAATACATTATTATTTTTTATTCATGTATTTATAGACAGCACAGTTAAATTTAAGTAAAAAACGGATATAGAATCCATATAGGACTACTGACATACTTTAGTTTTGTTTTATTTATTACAATCGCAGTCTCTATGGTTTTAGGATTATGTCGGTGCTCTTCCCTTTTCTGTAAATTCATACCATTATCTTTTCTGTAGCATATTACACTAAAGTGGAAAAGTATGTATCTGTCAACATCCAAATGCCTTAAAGTTGAAAGAGCTGGCCACAAACGAATCGCCTCTACTGTATGTCACCCCGTCCTCCGTCATCAGACTGGTCTCACTCTAACCCAGGGGTTCTTAACCTGGGGTCATGGACCCCCAAGGGATCCATGGATGAGCTTCAGGGGGTCCGTGAAGGTCAGAATAATTGAGAACAATATCGTGATGCCGTTTGGCATCATTAAAAAAAAAAAAAAAAAAAAAAAAAAAAAATCGGAGTCTTGAAGAATTGTGGTGTTCATTGACATTAACCTACCCCCGTCTGGCAAAGAGAGCTATGGATGCTGTGATTCCGTTTGCTACTACATACCTTTGTTAGGGTTTTCAGCGCTTGTTTCTATCAAAACAAAAAGTAGAAATCTACCGGATGTCAACGATGACATGCGTGTTTCCTTGTCAAAGACCACTCCACAAATTCATCTTCTTATTCAAGCCAAACAACAACCCTGTCACTGAAATGAACTACGGAGCAGAATTAAAGTTTTGTTTTGTTTAATTTGCACAAGTTGGATGTATTTCATTTTTTCATCGAGTGGCCATTAGCTTTTCTATGAAAGAGTGGGAAACAATTCTTTGTAAAGACAGTTTTATATTTTGTGTATGTCATACACTGCGTGAGTACTTTTCAGTAAAATAAAGTACATTCATTGCATGCAAAATGCTGTGTTTGTGCTTAAGTGCATTTTTGTAGGGAAGGGGTTCATAGCTTTCATTAGATTCACGAAGGGGTCCGTGACTCAAAATAGATTAAGAACCACTGCTCTAACCCCTCCCCTTTCGTATACTTCTCCACTTCCTCCATCCACCTCATCATCGGTCTCCGTCTCCCTCTTCCCCCATCACCTCATTTAGATACACTCACCTAGTAACTCTCTCATTCTTCATTCTCTCCACATGGTCAAACCATTTCAAGATATACCTTCAAATGCTTTCTAGCGATCAACACCACATCGCTCCTTCACTTCCTTAGCTGTCTGCTTGTCACTCACGCAACACCACATAATCGTACTCCTCTCAGATGCATTTTCACTACTCTCACTCTTGACGTGTCCCCCTTGCAGGGTTCAAGCTTTACTTTCATTCATTAGAGTGAGGATTAAAATACTGCCATCCATGTACTTTTTTTTTTTTTTTTTTTTTTTTTTTTGTTGCTACCATGCTTACTTGCTTCTCCTAAGAATTGCTCTGTGAAATAACAATCTTTCCTCCCTGCTCTACCCTTTCATGAACTTTATTCTCCAAATCGTCCGTCCTTGCTGACCGCATTACCTAAATATTTGAAGGCACTTCAGGAAAACTTTGTATGATTTATGTTAGTTTTTTCATAACTTAGGTTATTTTCACCTTTCCGGATAAGAATTTCTCACTCCATTTTGGTTTATGCTTTTTTTCTTTTTATAATATAGTGGTGTACTACTTTTTCCACTAATGTGCCTGGACGATGTGACATGTGTGAATATCAAATTAGCTTACGATTTTCCTCCCCAACGAAGATGATGTGACGTATACGAATATGAAATTAATGTGTTCACAAAAACTTTCTTCATCCATTTCTACCAGGATGATGACATATGTGTGAATTATACTGTATGGTGTGCACTAGCGTCTGTGTACCATCTCACTTCCGGAATGATGCGGGGTGTGTGGATGTAATATTTGTGTGGATTATTATTATTATTTGCAATAACTGCCTTTTTTCCCATGCCGTGTGTGAATATACGATTAATTTGTGAGCTGTCTTCTTTCCACCTATACCAGGATGACGTGGCGCGTGTGTGTGTGGGTGTTCGTGGCCGCGTGCATTGTGGCAGAGGCGACAGGGCAGGAGCGAGGGACGAGAGTGTTTCCAGGGCAGCGTGGGACAAGGCAGGCAGTGCAGAGTTTGTTTAGGGAGAATGTAGGCAGGCAAACGGTACAGAATGTAGCCAGACAAACGGCGTCAAGTTTGGTGCGACAAAACTCGGCAAGACAGACGGGACAGAATGCAGCTAACGTTATACAGCCTGCTCAGAATGTGGTGAGACAGCCTGATCAGAATGTAGTGAGACAGCCTGATCAGAGTGTAACGAGGCAAGCTGCGCAGAGTGTAGCGAGACAGGCTGCGCAGAGTGTACCGAGACAGGCAGCGCAGAGTGTAGCAAGACAGACTGCGCGGAGTGTAGCGAGACAGCCTGCGCGGAGTGTAGCGAGACAGCCTGCGCAGAGTGTAACGAGACAGTCTGCGCAGAGTGTAACGAGACAGCCTAAGCAGAATGTAGTGAGACAGAACGGGGCCAGGCAGACGGGGCAGAGTATACGCCTACCTGGGCAGAACGGGGCTGGGCAGGTGAAGGAAGAGCAGCTGCGTGTGGAGATAGTAAGCAGGCCTGGTGTGTGTAGTAGGCAGGCCGCGGCTGGAGACAAACTGCAGGTCCACTATGTCGGCCGCCTCGTCAACGGTACCATCTTCGACCAGAGGTAAGGAAGTTTCTGCCAGGGTACATTCATGCTGAGATTAGGTTGGGTGTGCAATCGACTAAAGACAAGCATAGGTGGTTGAGTTTTTCTGAGGTTGTTGATAATTCGAATAGCATTTATATATATGAACGTTCCTTTAGATAGATGTAAATAGATAGATGATAGATAGATAGGTAAGTGGATAGATAGGCAAGTAGATAGATAGATAGGTAAGCAGATAGATCGATAGGTACGTAGGTATGTAAGTAGGTAGATGGATAGACAATTAGGCTGACAAAAATACCTAGACAGATAGAGATAGATAAACTGACAGACAGCGTATATAAAAATCATACTTCTGTATTATCATTCCTATTCCTTTACATTACTCCTCCCCTCAGTCGTCCCCGCGGTGAGCCCTTCGAATTCCGCCTGGGTGCCGGTCAGGTGATAGCCGGATGGGACCGAGGACTGGAGGGTGCGTGTGTGGGGGAGCGTCGCCGCCTTATCGTGCCACCACACCTGGCCTACGGGAAGCAGGGCGCGGGGGGCGTTATCCCACCTGGTTAGTTTTTACACTGATAGTTTGACTCTCTCTCTCTCAACTCTTTTTCTGAAGACTCATAAACTGAAGAAAATCCTCTGGTAACCAGAATAAAATGTGAAAAATGTTCTTGGGCTAGGGCAGTTAACGGAAATTGTCGCTGTCCACTTTGGTTCGAGGGATATCCCCTGTCTGGAAGCAGGGTGAAATACTGGACATCCTTGGATAGAATGGATTTATATAGCACTATACTATAATGTGTTTACTCTCACCCCACAAAGATCCTCAGCCTCTTTCAGCTTAGTTGATGCCCAGTTATCAGACTGAAGAGTCGATTGACTATAACCAATTTCATTCCTGCCCCATAACAAGGGTCACTGAATTTCATGCAGACACGACTTAGTATTCAAGTTGTGAGAGTGACCCAGGTCAGCCAGATGAAAGCAAAAAAGGTGGCTTCGCAGCCTAGTTATACTGACTATCAACTACTTCCCTATCCTCGAATAGTGGATGGTGGACTGCTGGAAGGGGATACCATCATCTAGTAGTCCACCGAGTTTACGTTTCAGATGAAACTTATTACTATTACAACTACTGTCACTACTATTATAACCCTACTACTGCTATCTATCTATCTATCTATAGCCCGACGCCCTAATCCCGCAAAGGGTGGCCGCAGACAAAACGCCTCCAAGTCACTCTGTCACCCACCATTTGACTCCCCTCCCCCCAACTCACCCCCCCCTCCCTCATATACCTCTCAACTCCATCCCTCCACCTCATCCTCGGTCTACCCCTCCCTCTCCCTCCCTCCACCTCACCTACATACACCCTCTTAGTCAGTCTTTCATTCTCCATCCTCTCCACATGTCCAAACCACCTCAGTGTATTTCTCCTAATCTTTTCAACCACATCCACATCTACCCCACAGCGTTCCTTCACTTCTTCATTCGTCAACCTGTCCCTCCATGTCACTCCACATGCTCCTCTCAAGTAACTCATTTCCACTGCTCTCACTCTTGACTTGTTCCCCTCTTGCAAGGTCCACGCCTCGCTTCCATACGTCAGGGTAGGGATCACAATACCATCATGCAGTGACTTCTTAACTTCCATACTCACCTCCCTATTTCTCATCACTGCTTTCAGTGTGCCAACAACCTTCCTTCCCTGCTACTGCTAATAATAATAATTATAATAATAATAATAATAATAATACCCTCACTTTCAGACGCAACACTGACGTTCGATGTTGAGGTGGTGGAGGTGCCGGACAAAGTGGTGCGGGCGGGGGAGCTACCAGAGCGCCGCCCCCAGCCAAGCGACCAGCCTCAAGGGGAACCCGACAAGTTGGTGGTTCAGACACTGGTACGGCCAGCTACCTGCACCAAGACAGCACGGCAGGGCGACAAGCTCACTGTTCACTACACAGGGCAGCTGGTCGATGCTAAAAAGTTCGACTCGAGGTAAATTAATTCACTGTTCACTACACAGGGCAGCTGGTCGATGCTAAAAAGTTCGACTCGAGGTAAATTAATTGTATCAGAAATGGAGATAATAATATTTGGGCCTGCCGTCCCAGTTTGTTTTATGTTCGACTCCAGGTGAGTTGGCAGGACTGTTGTTGTGGTGGTGGTGGCCTCAGTCTCATATGGACGTAAGCCTGGCGGACTGCTGGAAACTGTCCACTTGAGATCTTTACTTGAGGTTACGCTGAAACACTGTTGTGAGTACATGAGGTGTAGGGGGGAGGGGCTGCACTAATGCATAGTGTATTGTTCTTCAACTGTAATTTGTGTTGGCAGATAAAAACTAGGAGAGTCTGCACTTTACCCATTTATTTATGTATTTATTTATTTAATATGTTATTTTACCTATTTATTTATATATATATTTATTTAATGTTATTTATCTATTTGTTTATTCTTTCAGCTTGGACCGAGGCGACCCGTTCGTGTTCACGCTTGGCGAAGGTGCGGTGATCCCTGGGTGGGAGGAGGGTGCTTTGGGAATGTGTGAGGGGGAGAACCGTCTCCTTATAGTACCCCCTCACCTTGCTTACGGCAAGAGGGGCGCAGGCAACGTTATCCCGCCAGGTAGGGACGAGGATGGACGCTCTGGTTTAAATCCCTAAGAGGCAACTTGAGTTTTTTTTTTTTTTCCCGTATTGTGTGTGTGTGTGTGTGTTTGTGTATGTTTGTTGGTGTGTGTGTGTGTGTGTGTGTGTGTTTGTGTATGTTTGTTGGTGTGTGTGTGTGTGTGTGTGTGTTTGTGTATGTTTGTTGGTGTGTGTGTGTGCGTGTGTGGTGTGTGTGTGTGTGTGTGTGTGATGTCATCAGGGTGTGTTCTTGATTTTGATCAAGATGATGGGGAAAAATACATCGTCATCATCATCATCCTGAGCACGAGTGGCAAGAAACGAAGCAGATAGAGCAATGCAGGAAAACAGCAGTATTATCAAAGAAATGGAAATATGCAGAAGCGGGGGACAATAAGTAAAAATGTGTACAACAGAAACACGACAGAAGCACGCACAGCAAGTGGACAACGGGAGAACTGAAGTAGATATCGTACAAAACCAAAACAAGGACACGCTAAACATAACGAAGAACAGACACGAAGGAAGGGGGAGTAATAATGAAACAATAAGTGAAGAGGTGTCTGGATTACATATTTTAAACAGATATTTCTTACCTAATGAAAAGAACGGTTCTTTCGGTCTTGGCTTAATAAGCATTTCCTCTTTTATAATGACGCTTCCCTTGTGTGTCTGGTAATAATTCCCAGTTTAAGTGCAGCCGGTAAGTCTGTAATATATAACGTAATAATTGTTCCCATACATTATCGTGCAGCCCTTCCGTATTTCATAATGTAATAAGCAATTCCATTTTCCTACAGACTCCACCCTCATCTTCACCATCCAGCTTCTGAAGATCAACTAAGGTTGTCCATTCAGGCCTTTTCAACTAGCCTATCATCTCTTCAACGTAACCAGTTCGCTCCACTAAGCCTCCTGTAACCTGCCCCGGCTTTTTAGGCATAGCCCAAATTATGATCAACTCCATCCAGTAAGTTAGATTTGTTTGTGAAGGAAAGACAGGGAGTGTGTTGAACCTTCGTATGTTTCTTGTTCTTTCTGCAGAAACAAATCGGAATGGGAATTGACAGTTTGATCGTGATGCGCTTAGTTTACCCCAGCTCTGTCTTGACCACGAGGACGGTTTGTAAGTCTTTTCTTGTTACCGTCTGACTACTTTATTCACTACTTTCGCAGTGAAGGGGATGTGGGAAATTATTCTCAACCCCTGATTCGAGAGGTTTCTCCCATTAAAAAAAAAAAAAAAAAATGTTTTGTAGTAGCAAGAATATAAGTAATGAATATACAACTCGTGGAGGTATTGATACTTTTTTCCTGTACTGTTGTTGATATTGTTGTTTTGTTGTTTGTTATAGATATATATATAATCCAGTATTATTAGCATGAAGTGCATGTTTTGTTTCATTTATCCTTATTTTTGTATCCCTGTCGCACTTGGTCCTGCACCGCACTTGGTTTCTTTCCGCTTTCTGAGTCAATTCTCTAGTGCACGATGGGAGATCAAGACTGCTTCTTGCACTAGCCCCGTTGTCCCCATCCACATTTTGCCAGATTATCCTAGGGACCGGCCTAAAAGAGCCAGTGTCACTGAATTACTCACTTATTTTTACCGTATTTACTCAAAGATCAATTTCAAATGAGCCCTTTGCAAACCCTCTAAAGCTTCCAGACCTGCGGGTCAGTTGTAGGTGACTTCTAGGACACTGATTTACGTCATATTCACAGATTCCTAAAACTAGGAAATAGATGTCCACACTGAAGATGTGGAACGTGTCCGAGGTATCCCGGTGCAAATTTTGACACACTAGTAATATTTCACACCTTAATGTTGTTAGGGGTCTCCCCAAATGTCGAAAGTAGCCCACAGAGGTCTCAAATGGTGAGGGATACTTTTTTACACCCCAACCCGTACTATAGTGGCATATAGAGATTTCCCCAAATGGTGAGGGATACTTTTTTACACCCCAGCCTGTACTATAATAGCATATAGAGATCTCCCTAAATAGTGAGGGATACTTTTTTACACCCCAGCCTGTACTATAGTAGTCTACAGAGATCTCCCCAAGTGATGAGGGATGCATTTTTACAGCCCAAGCTAAACATTTTCTTAACACTTCAGTGAATTTCTGCTGAAGTAAGTTGTCCTTGCTCTCGCTCAGACAATGAGAATTTTTATGAATACACTGGGTTCTTTAATAGCATGATGTCAAGTTGATTAAGTGCCCCTTTTAGAGTCTTTCAAGGCCGTTTTTAGCTCCCATTTTAGAATCTTTTAAGGCCGTTTGTAGGGATCCTTTTTAGAATCTTTAAGGCCATTTTTTTTAGGGCCCCTTTTAGAATTTTTAAGGCCATTTTTAGCTCTCCTTGTAGAATCTTCTAAGGACATATTAACCTTTTTTGGGCCAAAAAAAAAAAAAAAAAAAAACTCCTCTGGTCGGGCTGTACTAGTTAAACGTCTGATGGTTTAGTGAATTAAGGCGCTCCAACCCGATGGGACCCATAAGGTTCTAATTCTCAAAGATGGCTGGGGTTTATTGTGTAAGTGATGCCGTTAAGGGGCAAGCAAAGACACATTAGGATTAATTCTGCTATGAAAGCAATGAAAGTTCAAATAAGATAAGTATGAATACACTGTTTATGTAAAACTGTTTTTTGTTTCTTAATTTATAATTCCTTCAGAGTTATTCAATGCTTGCCTAGCGGGTATTGTTAGATAAGTAAATAGGGATGACAATGGAAACAATATGGTAAGCAAATGAACAATCAAGATTAGATAGACAATATACAGCAGGCCACTCCAGAGAATTTCTGTTCATTAAAAAGTAAAAGAGGGAAATAAGGATGTGATTGAGGGTAAATCAGTTGTGTTTTGAACTGTAACATCAAACTGTCTGACAATGAAAATCAGTAGGCTACTCGGATCCATTTTCGTTTGGGGTCTGAGAAGCAGGTTTAGTTAGGCTACAAGTGGTAATTTTTTCTTACCCCGGTACCACTCCCCGCTTCTGAACCCTTTCAGTAGAAAAGATTTTCCCAAGCTGAATATAATCGTTTGACAAGAGTCAAAATACGATTGGTTTTGGTTACAGGAGAAGGGAGGGAATATATTGTGACAAACCTGACTCGAGTGCCTTTAATTTCCAGGCAGAGTCGATTTTGGATTCATGAATGTCTGTCCGGTCAGGATAGTTACCCAATTACATAATATATAGTCACATGTATGCTCCTAGGAGAACATATCCCCTTCCCATTCCTTTGAGGCGGTAGGGAATACTCTCATAATCAATACCTCCGAAGCTGTAAAAACAGAAAAGTATGATGTTTCGATGTTTTTAAGACAACATGACATGCACAAATGTCAGCATGATTTATTTGTCAGATACTAAATGACGTGAAAGTTCCATAACTGAAACACTAAAAAACTGGACTGTCTACGGAGACTTCCGCCTTCAAACTAGTGGCACAGGATGATAAATCTTTAAAAATTAATGTAAGAAGGAACCACAAGAAGGTTTTAAAAGATGACAAGGGTTGTGGAAAAGAAGACGGAAGTATGGAAATGGAGAGGAGTAAAACAAGAATGAATAAAGCGGCAAAAGGAACATGTAAAGCAGGAAGAGAACGACAACGGGAAGCGATGAAAGAACTTTGGGAGAGAAAACAAAAGTATGGACTGGACATGGGGAAGGGACAGATTATAAAAGTCAGGGACAGGTTCACCTAGCCTACTACTGTACTGAGGCTGCTATACTTCTCAGTTTGGGTCTATCCGTCACATTCCTCCCTGATTCATCATGTCAAAGAGAAACATCTGTGAACAGAGAGGTATGCCAGATGAATGAGAGATAGATGAAAATACTGAGTGAATTTTTGTCCCCACCCGCACAAGGAAGTGTACGAAATGAGTCAGTCCAAGTGACTATGACAGGCATGACAGAAGAAGGATTAGGATTAGTGCCTATCGACTCTACAAGCGTCATGATTTTTGCTGTCTCAGTCTTCCACTAGAATAAGACATGCATCCATCAGATTTAGACACAGGTCCCCAATTTCTGTTGGGTGAACAGGGTCAAGGGAGGAAAAAAATAGTATCCAACACTCTAATAGGCAATCAAATGCCGGTCCTTGTATCTGCGAGCTGGGTATGCTACCACTGCGCCACCAGCTGCGCCCGGACGTGAAAGATTGGTGGTATTCCCCCTCTCCCTCCCCACACACACACACACACCAGATCCACGTTTACAGGCACCCTTTAAGTTCCAAGCAATATTTTCACATCCGAAAGTTTGTTAATTAAATTCTAACTTACCTAGATTCCGTCGTACTGTATGTCCCATTAAAAAGTCCACACGGTCGAACATAAATACAGGGTTGCCACATTGCTCCAGATATAAAGCCTGTCTGTAAAGGTGGCCCTGGGAGAGGGGAGAGACTGTACTATACAGTATAGTGTATTAGGACGCACGTAAGTATGTTATGATATTCACCTTTTTCTGCCACGACGATTTTCTTAAAACGATTTTTTTTTTTTTTTCAGTTTAGAGCTTTCCTGCGCAACTGGAGAGAGAGAGAGAGAGAGAGAGAGAGAGAGAGAGAGAGAGAGAGAGAGAGAAACAAATTCCTCGAGCTAGACCTTAATCGATCATACAGCCCGCTAGGTGACGGGAGAGCGCAACTTCACCCAGCAAGGCAGCTACCAGGGCGGGATGTGAACTCTCGACCTTTCGGTGTGGAGTCAGGCACCCTACCACTGAGCCACCCTTACCCCAGAGAGAGGGGGGGGGGCAAAGCTCGTGAAGCAAAAAGGTAATCGGAGCTTCGAAGTTCAGCACATCACTCACTTCCCAGCCAGTTGTCTAATCCTATTTTTTCTCTTTATGTTTATTTGTATGCCATCAGATCATTAAACTCCCACCTATTGCCACATTTTTTTTTTTTTTTTCATAGCAAGGGTAGTAAATCATTGTGTTTTTCACAGCGTCGCGAATATTCAAGTGAAAATGTGTTTATTGTGAGGATTTTATAGTTTCGGTCCAACTTGAACCTTTTCAGGCATGCAAAGAGAAAATATGTTTATACAATGTAAATAAGTAAGGGGGAGAGAGGGCGGAAAGCAGTGGTGATCATGTAGAGGGAAGATGGGGGTTGGGGAAGGGAGGGGAGAGGAGGAAAAAGGGGTGAAGTCGTGTGGTCGAGACCGAGTGTGTGTGCATGTGCATGTGTATTTACATGTGCAAATGAGCGAAAAAGAGAGAGAAGACATATGAAGTATACACAAGTCTCTTTATCCTTCTCCTTTCCCTTTTCTCGCGGTTTCCCTCCTCCTCTCCCTACCTCCCTCTCTCTTTCCTGCCTTGTCCCTCACCAGACCTTCATACGCGTAAATTTTGCTGTACGACACATGCAAGTTAAAAATGGACTGAAGCTGCATCTTCACAATGAACACAATTTCAGTAAGTGGGTATGATTCATCTGCAATGAGTAAATTGTGAATATGTGTATGAGTGTAAGGATCATATTGCACGCGGCATAGAAATTAACGCTAGAATATGGTTTTAGTCACGAAAATGTGATATAGAAATGATATACGGGAAATAAGCTGCAAAATGACCAAACTTGCCAAATTAAGGTGCAGAATGTATAACCATGGAGGTTTATCTGTAAGATGTATTCCTATAGGCTCTGACATTCTAAACGCCACGTAACTTCACCCCTTCAATCTCATTATGTACAGTATCTTTACGTCAATTCTTTCTACTCAGAGTCTGTTTCATTCAGCTACAGGGAGAGAATCTGGTTGCGAAGGGATTAACTGAGACTGCTTATAACCTCGTCACAACATACAGTTTCTCCAGAGCTAACACAATTGTCTAGAGGTAGGAAGAATAAATAAAAAAAACAACATCTTTTTCAGGTGAATAATATTGTCTGTTAATGTCTTCCCTCCAATCACGTTTTTTCTTATCATTCTTGCCACCAACAGACGCTTTATTAAACATAGTAGAATCCTCCTTGTAGTGAAGTAGGTAATGGAGGCCACTATATACAACCATTCATCTTCGAAAAATTTTCTCATTGGCCTCATGAAATCATCTGGAGATAGCAAAAATAACGAACAAAATAAGTCATCGGATTGAAGGATTAAATAGGAATAGCGAAGAGTAAGGAGGAAAGTAGGGATGTCCTGCATCTGACCCCAAATGTGTCAGGACTGGAAGCGGTGCGGTGCGTCCACGAACAGCTCAAACAAGACATCCCACTCCCCATCGAAAAAGAGAAGAAACCTTAAGAATAAAGCCTATCGACTGCACAAAGGCTTATTCAGTATGAAAATCGTGAGGTAAGACCCAGTTTTCCCCTGCCATACGACACCCTACAAAAGAATTTACATCTAGGTTCCCAATTATACTGCAGGGCTAACAGGTCTAAAAGGAAAAGAAGCTTTACCCAAGGGTCCGAAAGAAACTGTCCAAGAGTTTGAGCGACCCACAAATGTTACTCTTGGTCTTCCAGTTGAGAGCTGGATATGTTTCCACTGCATCACCAGCATTTTGACATATTTTATGCACATTATTCTGTAAATGAAGCGGCTTGTTCTATGAGGTTTATCTTTTTTTGGTAATTGTAACCTTGGAGTTGACCAAAGCGTGTCGATCACTAGGATGAGGGTAAAGTCACCTGGAGAAGATTCATTTCCCGTCCCCGCCCCAGAGGAGCTCGGGGGAGGGTATTGTTTTCGCTCGGTTTGTCTGTTTGTCTGTCTGAATGTATGTACGTCTGTTAACAACTTTACGCGAAAACTACTAGTGCGATTTTGAGCAAAATTACAGGGATGATGGGCTACGACCTTCTGATCACCTGATTAAATTTTGGGACAAATTGGGCCAAGGCTCAGGTTGTAGGCCCAAAAAATGTAAAAAAAAAAAAAAAAATAGTTTTTTCGCCATAACTTCTTTCAAATTCGTCATATCAACATGAAAAAAATCTAAAGGTTTATCTTCCAAATCAGCATCCTACAACATGTCTCATTACATCAGGGAGGTCACCTCCCAGTTAGCGGTAGGAGGGTCAATGTCAGGTGGGTGGGACCTAAAATTTCAAATGGGCATAAAATCGTCGATTTTCACCCGATTTACTCCATATTTGACATGACATCTTTGACAAGATATCCTGGTGTGTTTATACGTCAACACGAAAATGACTGCCGGCGACCGGTTTGCTTTGCCTTGGCACCCCTTCTTGTTTAATACTTCAGTCGTCAACATCGGTCCATAACTACGGCCTGTGGAGAGCGAACGAATGAATGGACGGACGAACAGACAGGAAGAAATCTCTCATTCTGACTCAGCCATTTTAGTCGTTGATTTCATCTTCAGGAAAGGGGACTGCCTATGACTGTTCGTGGGATTCCATTTTTCATGGCACAAAAGCACTGTGGCCAGTTCATCTCTGAAAAGTACTAGCAACATAAGCCGATCTGTGGCACTGGATTTCAGTTATAAGCGATAAGACAATAAACAGTTAAAAATATTGATACTTTATCAGTGCATCAGACAAAATAGTAAATATAAAATATTTATATATGCTGGACTGATAAGCGAAATCCTGCAGACATGTTCATGCATGCTCCAGTCAGTGCTACATAACAGCTGATGAAAGCACAACAAAAAACCACATATATGCCTACTGATATATACAAATCAGCTCATTCACCCACCCTCCCAGTGCATTGTCTCACTAGCAGCAGGATGACTTAAGCGACAGCCACGGAGAGGCAAATCAGCTTTAAAGAATGGATCAGAGGTCTGTAAATTCTTGTAGCAGGTAATTAAGCCAAAGCTAACTCAGTAACAAATAACTAAAGTAAAAAAAAAATGTGGTGAACGGCTAAGGTAGGTAAAGAATAGATTTTACATGAATTACAAGTGCTATAAACGGAAACTTATGAGGAATCTGAGGATGCTCGTTATTGGACCTGCGTAATTATCACAGTAACAGACCTCGTGGCGAGCATCTAAAATAAGTTTAGGGGTTTGACTTACATAATCTTTTCAAGACATCCCTCAAAATATAAATAATTAAGCAGGAGCACTCAAAGAGCAGTACCCACCCCCATAAATTTGACTTTGCTCTTTGACCTAGATCCTGAGTCGATTGCTCTCAAAATCGCATAATCCCATTCTTACCTGACCCATAACAATTCCACTAAGTTTGGTCCGAATCGGACTCCCACTGAATTATTCTTCACTTGTAACCTTGATCTCAGACCTTTCCCTGTGACACTGACTTTTGAATGATCATTCTCAAAATCAGATCCCTTTGTCCTTGTGTTATCCTAAACATTTCCACAGAGTGGTCTAAATCGGATAAAAATTGTCATGGAGTTGACCTTGCTATATGACCATGATCTCTGACCAATTGCTCTTTAAAATAACTGGTCAACCCCTTGCCTGATCCCAGCAGTTCCACCAAGCTTGATCTAAAGCAGATCAAAACTGTTTTAGTTATTTTGCTCGCACTCCGACACAGGTCAAAATCTGACCTTGCCCTGTGACCTTGACCTTTGATTGTTCTTAAAATAGCCACTTCATTCTTTCCTTATCCTCAGCCCTTCCTCCAAGTTTAGTCTAAAGAGGATAAAAACTGTTAAATTTAACTTTGCTGGGCCAAACTTTGACCTAGACCTGTCATCCTGCCCTTTGACGTACTGTTCTTAAAGAAAAAAAAAGGGGGGGGGTTCAACCCCGTGGCTGCCTTTCGACATTTCCATCAAGTTTAGTTAAAATCTGATAAAAAATAACTTATTATATTCACACACACACACACACACACACACACACACACACACACACACACCGCTCGCTGGTGCAGTGGTAACGTTCCCGCTTGCCAACTGGTGGACGGGAGTTCGCGCCTCGCTCAGGTTGCGAAAAGTTTCACTGACGAAGTGGGTGGTTACTGTCCCCCTGGAGCAAGGGGACGGGTGTGTGCGTGTGTGAAGGTCACAGCCTTGCCCTTAGATCGGACTATATGAGCTCTCAGCTCCCTTCCGAGAGGGTAAAAGCTGACGATCACGACCATCAAGTGATCCTGACCGAACCGGTGAATTACACACACACACACGGCGATGAAAAAATAATACCCGTTCTCTCTACGCAAGAGTGGGTTAAGATAAATAAGGCAGTATAATAATCTCATAAATATGAAGTAGATACTTTCGTATGTAAGTCGTAGTTCCAGCTACACAAAAATTGCTTAATTAAACTGCAGCAGTAATAATTTATTTTCTTTGTATTTATTCTTTTTTTTTTTTAAGCAGGCAAGTTTTCTTTTATTATGAAGGTCTGTAAAGAAACAAAAGAAAATACATATGTATTTCTGTCTTGGGCGCAAGTAAATGACGTGCTGATCTTTACAAGGGGAGGGGGGGGGAGGTAAATTCTACTGGGGGAGGCGGTGGCATAATCGGTAGAGAGGTGGCCTGCAGTCCTATTGGACCCTGGTTGGAATTCCGGCTGGGGCAGGGAACAGTTTAAGGATTTGAAGTTCATTACAGCAGACTTTCTGATTTACCAGAAGACCCGCCGACATCCTTGGTAAAAAATATCCCCGCTAATACCAGTACTGAATTTGGCTCTCTCTTGTATTTTGTTTTTCTCTTGGAAGGAACAGTTTTCCGGGCTCATGGCCTTTGGTTCCTTCTTCCTCACAAAAAAAAACAAAACATGAAACATCTCTAGCATGTATTCAATATGGATGGTGGGTGTTAGCGCTGAAATGGTGACATGTGGAGGTGTATGAAATGTAGGAGGACTACTGGGCCATGGAAACAGGCTGTGAAACCTGTGGCCAGAGTCGGAAAAAAAAAAATAAGGAAGCAACAATGAAGAGGACTGAAAACTGCAGCCTAGCTTCCATTACATTTGTTTCCCTTTAAAATCGTTTAGTGTTCGACTCTAGCATTAAGAAAAGCAATACTTCTTTATACCATTTAAAGAAAACTATGTCCTATCTGTAATAAAAACAAAGATTTGTTTAGAAGTAAATGTTGTTCTATTGTTTACAAACTTTAGCAACGTGCAATGTAAAGATGGGGTTTCACTTGGCGAACGTAGGTAATGCGCATGAGCGGCCGATCTGGTGAGCATAATCGAACCTGGACGAGCATGGATGACAATAATTCCAGCTTATTCAACTACTTTCTCTGCTCTTGACATTCAGGTATGTAAGTGACTGCAATGGGAATACTGAGGCCTACTTCTGCTACGGAGGTTTCGGAACATGAACGAGTGTTCACGAGGGCCTGTGATAATTTATGAAAGTTCTTGAATGCTTTTTCGTCATATTTTGTCTACGTTCGTTCGCAAAGTGTAAATCCGCCTTAAGGAAAAAAGAAAAAATGACAAGCATTATTATTATTTTCTTTAAACAGCGCGTTTCACAAGTTAGATACGTATTAAAACGCTCCCAAACTTTCGAACCAATTATTGGTAATATCAGGGTACTATTATCAGCATTACAACAAATAAAGGAAGGTATGTTTCGTGTCATCTAATTAAAATTAATCACGCTACTGGAAACATTTCGGTACCCATGTGATCACTTGTCCGAAAAGGTGCAGTAAAAATGTATACCTTGATTATTTGCGTCATTATTTCGTATGGTTTTATATGTTAAGCAAACAATAAAGGCGTTTTCACATTACAGGTAGCATGTTTAAAAAATAATATAGGTGTAAATAAGTGCACACTGAAAATATAAAACTAATAAATCATAGTATGGAACGGATTAAAATGATCATTTTAGGCGGGAGGATAACCGAGGTTATAAATAAGGCGAGGCATCAAAAAAACAGCCAGTCGACCATAGAGAAGGGGCGGGTAGTGAGTGCAGGGTAATTGTTCGTGAGTAAATCTTGAATATTTTATACAATCACAATTTAGCAATATTTAATAGACGATTATTACAAAGTAAGTCGGAATATATAGTTTTTCGGCTGTATTTCAATTCTTTTCTTATAAACGTACTTATTATACTGGTGACCACACGCGGGCTATGGAGTCACATCACCAGCTTTTAACTATGTTAAAGCTCCCGTCCTCATTGTGATACGTTACCCGTATATAAATGTAGCGTAGTATGCACCTAGGTCAGTTTCGTAAGCCTTCATTATTTTCAGGGTAAGATGTTTTCTAAAAAATTTAAGCCTTTCTTGGCTTCACGGTAGCTTCAAGGTAAACAACCGGTTGGGCGGGAGTAGTCGCTTGTTGGTCAGTGATATTCGTCCGGCAGTGTGAATTGATCGGTTATCATACGGGCACAAAGCTTAAAGCGAGAGCTCTTCTAACGGATCTTCATTTATGGTATAATTTAGACTACCGTCGCTTGCAAACTTATTTGGCCTAGGTTTTCGTCTTTTTCCAGCTTATTTCGTGCAGTTCGTTGAGTATTGCTGCTCTGTATCCTTTCAACGGCTCTTCTTCGTAACTAGAAGACTTACCTTGCTAAGACGCAAATATCAAGATCTAAATTGTAAGTCAGGTTGGAGTAAAATTGTATGTGTAGTTTGGCCAAGCTATTTCAGAAGGAATAAAATATGGAAAAATTGAACGCAGGCCGCAGCTGAAGCGATTTTTTCTGTTTTTCACTTAATTAGATGGGCTTCTATGGTAATATCCAAACATGTTACCGGAAAGAAGGTATTTGTCTTCCATTTTAGGTTAGTTTACTTTTAGCTAGGTTCAGATCAATTTGGGGAGGTTCAGATCAGTTTTGAGGAGTGTCGGATCAATTAGTGAGTATGAGTAGGTTTAGTTTACTCATAATCAGGTAGGGTATATGCTTCCTGTTAGGTTGATAAGGTTCAGGTGTCCTTAGGTTTGATAAGGTTCAGGTGTCCGTAGGTTAGGTTTGATAAGGTTCAGGTTTCCTTAGGTTTGACATGGTTCAGGTTTCCTTAGGTTTGACATGGTTCAGGTTTCCTTAGGTTTGACATGGTTCAGGTTTCCGTAGGTTTGACATGGTTCAGGTTTCCGTAGGTTTGACATGGTTCAGGTTTCCTTAGGTTTGACAAGGTTCAGGTTTCCTTAGGTTTGATAAGGTTCAGGTTTCCTTAGGTTAGGTTTGATAAGGCTTAGGTTTCCTTAAGTTCTTTCGTAAAGTTAGGTTTGGTAAGGTTCATGTTTTGGTAAGATTTTAAGGGTAAGGTTTTAAGTTCAGGTTTGGCAAGGTTCAAGTCCAAGTTTGATTAGGTTTCATTAACCCTAGACAGGTAAACTGCGTCTTTTGTACGAAAAAGGTAAAGTAGGGTACCCTTCCCCCAAAAAAAAAAATTCAACACTTCAGAATTTGACCAGTACATGCTTTTAGTGCGCTAATGTTTAGAAATAAACAGGAAGTGTATTTCATTTAAAAAAAAAAAAAATTAATGCTACCAGACTGAAAGCTTTATACTTAATCATTGTGATCATTGCCTGGTGGTCACCAATGGTTCAACAAACTGCAAACAAAAGGGAACTACCACAAATGAATAACAGCTGTGAACAAAGGTGAAAACTTGCGGATTTTTGGGAAAAAATACATATACTGTTATATGTAAACATTTGTGCACAAGAAAACAAGTACTGAAGGCATATAAATTCTTTTATAATGTGTAACTCGAGAGAACTTTTTTTTTTTCATTTTCTTTTTGGGGTCTGAGAGGCTCCACTTTACATTTTTCGTAGAAAAACTCCAACTGTACCTGTCTTCCCTGGATTTCTGTATAATGAAAAAAAAAAGTGACCCCTTGTAGAGGGCCAAGAGGTGTGCTAATGTTTTGGGTAATGTTAAGCTACCCCACAGTTACCCAAATGTAGATAATAACCAGTGCAGAAACATGAAAGGTAAAGTTTGGTCTGAGAGGCCCCAATGGCCCACAGGGCAGAAACTGAAAATGACAAAGTAACCTCATTACCGCCTACTGGTAACCACCTAGCCAGGAAGGCAGAGGGCGAGTCAGATTCCTATGACAGTTGGTAATTTATTTTATTATTATTTTGTTTTGTGATGGGGTCTGACAATCCCCACATTGCCTGTCTAGGGTTAAATTCAGGTTAGATTTGGTTACATGCAGTTCAGGTTTCCTTTTCCCAGTGGAAAATTTTCCCGTTTACATAAAATAACGCAATTGGAAACATTCCTAAACTCTACAAATTTTTCCTAAACTCTACAAATTTAACGCAGTATGAATAAGGAATAAGAAAAAAGTAGGTTAAGCTGCGGGGCAATCACTTAGTAATCATAAAAGCACCAGAACGTCGAAAGGATTGTTTTGATTACACCGTACGGGCATTGGCAGTAGCAGTATCCAGATTTTAAGAGATGAAAGTCTTAGTGTTAAACCTCAAAAAGAAGTCCTTTTTATATTAAAGCACGAGGTTAATTGACAAGACTCCCGGCCGTGTTCTAGGACATTACCAAGCTGCTCGGTCAGAACGCATGAGAAGGAATCGAGTAGCCTAATGAACTGAAAAATAGTAAACAGTCTCCTTATTAAAAAAAAAAAAAAAATAACCATAGGAAACTATTCTTCTAGCCTTAGCTAACCCGAGATTCATCGATATGCAGATGTGTGTGTGTCGTTCGTATGTATGTGTAGTTCGTATGAATGTGTGTAGTTCGTATGTATGTATGGATGTGTGTGTAGTTCGTATGTATGTATGTATGGGTGTGTAGTTCGTATGTACATATGTATGGATGTGTGTGTAGTTCGTATGGATGTATGGATGTGTATGTAGTTCGTATGTATGTGTGGATGTGTATGTAGTTCGTATGTAT
>NC_137024.1:43706944-43776944 GCF_032717465.1 Coenobita brevimanus | reverse complement strand
GTGACTGATTTTAGGGACAAACTATGAAAAATTCACTTTCACAGATGTTGAAAGGTTGAAAATGTATCTTCATGGTTATGTTCATTTATGACAACCCAGATAATGCCGAATTAATACTATAATGTTTAGGATCGACGAATGCTTCACAGTTAGGTCTCGTTAGACTTTTATGTAGAGTTGAGGAGATTCTGCAGCATACTTAAAAATTACCTATTTATATAACCTGTAAACCCTACAAGCTGCTGTGATTTATTAAAGGAAAAAAATAAAAACATTGATTTTTAGACTTGGCACTAAACAATTTTTATACGGTAATGTATAGGCTACCATATATATATATATATATATATATATAGAGAGAGACTGCATTTTGCGTAAGCTAATGTGGTGTTTTGTAATACTTGTGTTGATATATGAAGCCTAAAGCAGGGATATGCTTTTAACAGCGAGGGATGTGCATCTGAATCTCTTCAGTATAAACTGAGTAATTGGCATAGGTCTGTTACTTGCCAGTATTAGTGCATATTACTTTGCAGAGGTGTAAGTACGAGGAAGCAGAACGGCATGGGTCAGCGACGGGGAAGCGGTCGAACAGGGGCGAACTACTCTCTGGGGGGCCACCATACGAAGAAGCTCTCTTTTTCCCAGACATCCAGTGGTCGCCCTCATCGGTCAGGTCCGTTGCGACACTCCAGTCCACATAGCAATTCCTACCCTCCTCGTAGGGTGTCGTTGAGCAGCGACTCGAGTTGTGGCAGTAGCAGCAGCAGTAACAGAATGTGCCTACATAAACGGGAGAAACTCTCATCTTCCCCAACCCACGAAGTAGACAGAAACTCGTTGTGGAGTGATAGCAGCCACAGCAGCTGTAGCATGAACACAAACTGTCCGAGCAGTGGAAGTGAGAGTGGCGCCAGCAGCACTCATTGCAGCAAGAAGAGCGATCGGCCGACTGCTGCTCGTCCATCCAACCCTCTCCGTTACAAAACAGAACTGTGCAGGAGCTACGAGGAAGGTGGAGTATGCAGGTATGTTCCAACACAGTTGCTGTAATGGTCTGCCAACTAATTCTCTATAGTTGAACACTGTTCTTGGTTTTCTGAACAGGCCAATTTCAGAGCATTTTCTAAAGTTAATGTTTGAAATAGCAATAGCCTTGAAGTGGAACTTTATTTTGGTAGCAACTTAGCTTATAGGTATGAGAACAGATTAATTACTATACTCCATTTCAACAAGTTTGGCACAATCATTGATATCCTCAACTCCTATAATGTTCATGTAAATCACTTTTACTTGGTGCACCACTACTTATTACCTTGAGAACCAATATAAAAAGCAATGCAAAACGGTATATCCAGCACTGAGGACCCTTATCAATGCTACAGGTGTTGAGGACATCACTGATGGTGCCAGACTCGGTGACATGGAGTTTAGTGTATTGTTTGTGCTTAATTGGTGTTTAGAGATACAACAATAAATTGAAATAGTCACCGGTACTTAAAAACCACCGAAACAGTTTCCAGAATAGATTAATTTCAATCCTATGTAGTCGATGGATGTCTTAAACTTGTCAAAGTACAGGTAGACTGTCTTAAGCTTGAATAAAAAGCCCGTTACAAAGCTGAAGGGGTACAAAGTCGGCTCACAGCCGAACACTGGCATGGCCCTTATCTTAGGCGTTCTGTATGTAAAGTTACAAGAGCACATGTGACCTGGTTAGTTTACACAACGTGTGAGTGGTGTTGTGGTGGGGAGGTGGGGGGGTCTGCGTTGGCGTTTGTAAGGTGTTAGAACCTAAACCATGTAAAGAAGTAGGCTTACCTTTATAAAAGACTTTTGTAAAATAACCATAATCATAGGGTGCGGGAAAGGGATGGGATTGTTCATATATATATATATATATATATATATATATATATATATATATATATATATATATATATATATATATATATATATATATCTAGAAAAGCTTAACTTAAGCCAAGGCAAGTTCGAAATCATGGTAGTAGTACATCCAAAGGTGGCTTGACTAATGAGTCGATAAATTGCTCTGCATTAGAGGGAGGGTAGTCGTGAAAGTAAATTTCACCTTTACTGTAGGTAAGTTGTGTTAAATTTAATGTTAAAAGTTAAATTGTTATTGGGAGAGCAACCTCATATGTGGGGGAGAGGAGTATCCATTGAGTTGTACTGATCTGGGAAATAGTGTTAATGAACGGGGTGTTTACCTGTTATTTTCTTCGAATGGTTTGATATAATTGAATGTTAAGATTTTACCCTCGGCCTACTGTGCATGTATGGTTGCATAAGCTTGGTTTAATATGAACTATGATGCATTGGAGGGAGGGGTCGTGGGTTGAGTGATAGACTTGGAAACTTTAAAATCACAATGCTTTAACTTTTCCATAGGTCTTCTGTCGTTGTGAAACCTCACAACCAAAGCTGTAGGGGGAAGGAGGGTTGGGGAAGGGATGAAGAACTTTTTAAACTGATAGGCCTTGCCCTTGTCATGGGCGTGTTTTGTGAAAATGCACAAATGTAGTTTGGTTACTGGGAAACAACATCCAAACTATTGCATGGGGGGAAGGTAAAAAAAAAAATTGATTTAACGGTAGGGCTGCGTAGGTTATCGTGACGAAAGGGTTGCTTGGTTAGAGATGAACCTACCACAAACTTGAGATGCTTTGTGGGGAGGAAGGTGGGGGATCTAGAACATTATACTGATATTCCTTGCGTTTTGCGTAGGTGTAAAGTTGCAAGACAAAAGGTAATCTGGCTATATAATTATGGAGAAGGCATTCACAAACTATACGTGGTGGGGATTGAGGGAGGGGGGCAAAGTACCTTGAGAATCGGTAGGTTTCGTCTCGGCCATGTATGCCAGGTTGAACAAGCAAAGGTGCTCCAGTGACAGATAATGCCTCCACAAGCACAGCAAGACCAAATCCTGTCAGGGCTAATACCCTGCCTGGGTATACATTTGCATTTTGTCAACTGTCCTTTGTTAGAAATTTTCTCGTATTTAACCAGTCTCGCAGAAGGTTGACTGCCTTCAACTCTGTATTGGCCATGTGGAGAGGATGGAGGGTGAAAGACTGACGAAGAGAGTGTATGTGAGTGAGGTGGAGGGGGGAAGAGGGAGGGGGAGGCCGAGGATGAGATGGAGGGATGGGGTGGAGAGGTATATGAGAGAGGGGGGGGTGAGTTGGGAGCAGTGCAGTGAAATGGCGGGGGACAGGGCGACTTGGAGGCGATTTGTTTGTGGCCACCCCAAACGGGATTGAGGCGTCTGGCAATAGATAGATAGATAGATTATTTTCTAATTTTGTAAAGTTCTCGGAACTGTTGGTCTTACCAGAACTTGGGTCTTGAAGGAGTTTCAGGTGATTGCGGGATGGCAGATTAGGCATTATCTTTTTAACGCACAAGCCAGTGAATGTTGTATATTTGGGTGCTGTCGTTATCCTTGTTTCATTTTTCTGAATAACTTGAAAATAGTGTATTGTATAGTTTGTATGGGTAAAGGCGATGAATGACTACAATGAGTTATGTGCTACAGTTAAAACAGTTCTAAAAGTTGGGCATTTTGAATAATAACCACTAATTGGGTCGTGGGTCAAGACAGAACCCTTAACTGCTTACCGGTATATTCTCAACTGGAACCTTTCACTGCCATCCATAAGGACAAGTCCCACTGGCTATCTCCGTGCATTTTCTTAGATTCCAGGTCGTAGTCAGTCTGGGGGATTCAAATGAACATTTGAGGTTGCGCTAGACCCCCGGGTCCTGATGTCTGCCACAGGTTTATGATTTCCAGACTGCTGTAATGGTTTCTGGAACTAGTTCGCTTTATTCACTGATTTCTTCTCAGGCTGCTGTTGTAGATTCAAACTGTTTAAAGTTAACAGTAATCTTATTCCTCAGGATTGCCCTGCCACAAATTCTCCTTCTTATCAGTGACTGAGCTATACATCTAGCCCTGTTTACTCGCATTATTACACCACCTTTTCTCCTGCTTCTGACAGTATTGTCGCAAATCTTAAAACAGTTGGGCGACTAACCTATGGTACTGACCTGTCTTTCGCTTCTGAAACAGACTTTTTACTGCTTCAGAAATAATTTACTGTCTCACACTTCCACTCGTTAACATGTGTGCTGTATTCCCTTTACCTTCAAGAAAACACAACCGTTAGTCTAAATATCCTTTCTCTCTCGTTTTCTCTTGGTCACATGGAATCTCTCTCTCTCTCTCTCTCTCTCTCTCTCTCTCTCTCTCTCTCTCTCTCTCTCTCTCTCTCTCTCTCTCTCTCTCTCCATTTTCTCATTCTGTATAAATATTATGTATTTTATTGATGTAGATTACCGTATATATATAATGTATATTACGGAGTGAGTATGATACAGTATATACAGAGTACTCTTAGAGAGGTGGCCTGCAGTCCTACCGGACCCAGGTTCAAATCTCTGCTGGGACAGCGAACAGTTTAAGGATATGATATTCTTAAAAGCAGACTTTGCTGATCTACCAGAACACCTGCCATGTCGTAAAAATACCCTCGCGAATACCAGTACACCAGTCCTGTATGAGACAGCCCTAGCATGTATTCAATATGGATGATGGACATTAGCGCCGAAGTGGTGACATGTAGAGGTGTATGGTGTGTAGGAGGACGGCTGGGCTTTGAGAGCAGGCTGTGAAGCCAATGCCCAGAGTCGGACACACACACACACACACACATTATATATATATATATATATATATATATATATATATATATATATATATATATATATATATATATATATAATGGAGCCTCTGTGGTAGTGTGCGCATTACACGCTGGTGAACGTGGGTTCGCCTTCCGCCAGAGTTGTAAAATCTTTGGGAAGCGTTTACAGAGCCACTGACTGCTTTGGCGGACATAAGGGGTACTGTGGTTGAACCAATGTCGCATACTAGTATGCTTGCACGTAGTCGGCTTAAGGCGGGCCGATTACACTTGGTTCACAGACTACACACACATCCAAAGCCACAACACTACAGTACAATCACACCCACAAGCACTTCTCACCCTACATAGTCTCTACTAGACAGCCTAAGCCACTGGGTAGAGATACATAGGCTGTATCGTCCCTGCTTCGGTAGGGTTAGGTTGGTCCTGCAGTGGACCTAAACGGCTGATAGATATATATATATATATATATATATATATATATATATATATATATATATATATATATATATAATTATGCGAGGTTTGACCCTAATTGATGGATGGACGTCTAGACGAAAGACAACTGTCATCTCTTGAAATATTTTTGGTGATGGTACGTTACTAACAGCACTCTTCGGTACGACTGGATGTAACACCGAATGTTAGTGATGAAATGACTGCTATTACAGGGGACCTAAATTGACCCCTGGCCTGAATTGACCCACTGAAGTTTGAAAGTAGTTCTAGTAGAATGGCATATGGATTTACGCTGACCTGCAAGGATCTGGATGGACTTGAAGTCCTGAGAGAGAGTTTATTTTGCTAGCCAAATTTCTGACAGTCCCCTACCAAATGCAGTTTCTACCTATGCAAAGTCTCTCTTTATCAGATTAAAAAAAGTCTATTAGCAATAGGATATATTTTCATCTTTTTACATGTTGGTTTTGTTTTTTGTTGCTTGTGATTTTATGTCTGATTGGCATGACCATACGCTTCAGTTCTTTGTGTATTTCACACTTTCCTGTTGCCCTCCATTAAAATATAAGAAATCTACTTGCTTTGGAAACTGTAATAACTGGCACTATTCTCATCCGTTCTTCATTTAGATATTTTCATACATCCCCTGTCTTTTAATTTTGGTATAAGGATTTCTGATACCACACCTCCAGTTTTCCTTTTGCGACCTGGAATACTGAGTATTTTCCTCCTTATCTTCAGGGATGCCAGTTGAAAAACGGGAAAACAGTGCTACTGCATGTCAACTAGTCCTAATTCGAGATGAGTAAAGGCTAACTTTACATATCGGACATATGTATTCAAAGTTTATCTTTTTCCCTGATAAAGCATTTCTTGATTGATGTAACTGTAAGTTGTTTATCCACAAATGATAAATCAGGGCAGTTACGATCAGTGAATGCTATTAGCAACTGACATGTTTGTGATCTGTACAGTATTCTCACGCACGTGAATACTTAACGTTGCTAGAAAATGGTAAAAGTTTGAATGTACAATACATCACTCTACGTTTGATATTGAATATAAGGTTGAACATTCTCATGATAAGCGCAGTGCTACAAGTGGCTGTTCTAAAAGCTAGGTTCGTTACAGTAATCTAGGATAAGTTAGTAAATGGATAACTGGCCAGATAAGTTGGTGCAGGCATATTTTATTTGGAATTTATTGTTGGCAGGTTTGGTAGCACATGCACATTTGCACATGGTCTTCGCGAACTACGTGCAGTCCCTCGTCATCCTCGCTACAAGACTGACCCATGCCGCACGTATCATACCCTTGGCTACTGTCAGTACGGAGCGCGCTGCCACTTCGTCCATGACCCAGAGGAGGCAGCTGGTGTGTCTCCCATGAGAGGCCACAAACTCCACCTGCGTCAGGATAGACTGAGTGCAACAATAATGGCCATGGCGGAGCAGGCAGGAGTCTCCTCAGAACCAGCCACCAGCAGAGTCTTCTTAGACAATCTGCTAAACCTACATGCTGTTCGGACACTGAAGGACCAAGAGCAGAAGGCTGGGGAGTTGCTGACAGACGCTGCTCTGGTGGAATCCAACTTGGACTTAGGCATTAACATAAATTCAGATTCTTCTTGCACATTCTTGGAATCTATATCTGGCATTAACCTTTCTGATTCTTTTACTAGCACTAGCATTTTTGATACTTCTTTGGATTACATAAAAGATTCTGCTTTTGATCAGGACACAACAGACGTTAAATTTGATAAAAGCTTTGACACTGGTATATTTTCAACCAGTATGTCTGTTTCCCCACCAGGTGATGCTTGGTGGGGGACCTGGAATGGCATGCTAACTCCTCCTCTTTCTCCTAACAGTGATTCTGGTGCTGTGCAGAAACCAGGTGATGTACAGAAACCCCCTGAAGATGCTCAAAACAGTTCTGTTTCTCATACTGTACTCAATGTTCAGAACTCCCTTGAAGTTAGAAAACCATCAATTGCTGCTAAAGAGCACTTTGGTGTATCATTAAAATCTAGTGAAAGTACTCCAAATCATAGCGCAGGTCAGACACCCTTCGATGCGCTTCGAAAGCTTTTTGAAGCTCCTCAGAAACCGTTCCCCTCCATGTATGATATGAGAGAAGTGGTAAATTCCATGGCAGCTCCCGTTATAGCAAACCCGATGGATATGTCTCGTAGTCTCATGTTACCAAACATAATGGATCTCTGTCACACTTCTTGATGAAGTTTAAGAATTGTATAATTTCTTAGGAGTTTAATATTTGAATTTTATAATTGGATAGTGGCAAGTTTGTATTGTAAGCCACTTTTAGCAAAGACAATATATCATGGATATTCCTGTAGTATTTCTAGTATTTAATGCTGACAAAGGTATGATTTTAGTTGAAACTTTTTATGGAATAGAAAATATTTTTTAGTTTTCCCAGTGCAATAATTTTATATTGTAATGGTAGCCCTAATTTATTAAACGGCAATTTAAAATTTTCATATTTATTGTAACTTTAATTTCATTAATAACGACGAACTCCTTAGGAGTGAAATGTAATAATAAACTTTGAGTTCTTAGAAAGTTTTGCTTCTTCGAACCACTGGCCACTGTCTTGTATGATTTCATTTAGAACAGTTGGTTTAGCTGCCTTTAGGATAATGGAATTAGTTTTAACGTGGTAACTAATACTGGAAAATTTCAAATTGGAGGGAAGGAAAGACACGGTAATAGTTTTGTGGAAGCAGGGATGTCCCCCCCGCCTTTTGTCTTGTACCTGACTGATTATACCAAAGTTTAAGAAAATAAAGAAAAAAATGGCCAGACTGATTATTTCGTAAACCACGTTAAGCATTAACAGCATTGTATTACATGATACTTAGGCAGGCCGGAAAGTTCAGTTGCTTTAAATATTAAAAGGTATGAAAGTTGGAGTCACAGATAACTCTGTGGTTGGAGTATGCCCTATTCTCATAAACTGCAGTACAGCCATGGGCAAAAGTTATTATTTTCACTGAGTTTGTGGTAATGGAAATTTTGTATGGTGAAGAAAGATGTTCTCGGCGTTCAGAGAAGAATGAGATGGAAGGCTGGACACAATGCTGGCAGGGGATTTTCGGCTAACTTGTGCTGGGGCTGTACTGTATTTGAATCGGTCACGAGTGTTTAGTGATGTTAAACAGGTTTGTCTTGTGTATACACAGATTTTTTTTTTTTTTCTTTTTTTAGCGTGTGCTGCACAGAATCACGGATGGTCACAGAATGAAGGTGGTTTGCTATACATTTCTCATGATGCATGTGTTAATATGTACAGTCTCCAGCAAAAATCGAGCGACCGGCTTCACGACCAGGATGGCATATGTGGCACCGCCGCACCCCGAGTTTCAGCCCCTCCTCCCTCCCCACATCCAAGAACCTACTTGTATTGACACAACCACTCTTCAGTCATCAATTTGTCTTAAGAAATAATGGTCTGGTTATGATAATGAATGAAAACACATTGCACAGTATTTTACTCCATAGTAATTTATACACCACGATCTAAATGCAGGGTAATATAAAACAGTAACAGTCATATGACAGTGAGGTCTGTAATCATACAATTTATCATTTTGACTGCTGTATCCAGTCAGTGCGTAATATTAAACAGTCGGAAGCTATATGTTTGTAGTGGTCAGTGGTGTGCTTCTTCACTTGACGTAATCAGTTACTTTACAAACTCTAGTATAGGTCATTACCATTAGTTAAAACTAATACCCCATGTGTGATAATAGCAAAGTGTTGATAAGTTAAACATAGGATCAGTATTATCTTGGTTATTGATGTCTTAATACATGATATCGGATAACGTTGGGCAACAGGGACTGGATGACAGCTAGTCTGGTGGTTAAACAAACTAAGCTGATCAAGCCAAGGCCATGACGTGGTTGCTGGCATTACCAAAGGTCAGTCAATATTTAGACGCCATTCATTGCTGCTGACATATACTAAGTATCAAGGTCAATTTCATACACTGGACAGCCAGCAGTAGAGAGAACCGCGTGTGTGACCCCGCGCAGACCATACAACCAGGGCCAGATTACCAGTGTTAGGCAAAATGGGCAACTGCCTACCAGGCCACGGCCTGTCACAGGCCATCCAGACTTCCAGAGCGGAATAAATACACGCTATGGGCGTCCAAATGAGGCCGTCAAAAAAGGCCATTATAGGTCATGCCAACATTTCAATGGAAATAACTGAAAAAAAGAGATCTATATGTTGCAGACCAACTGTCTGCATTGCATGGTTAATCCGGCGCTGCATACAACCAACCCCCTCCACCCCTTGCCTCAGCCGCTTATCGTCACTCACTCCAGCAAGAGACACGCCACCACCTGATAACAATATCAGGAATATAACCTTGCCTTATATAGTTATAACTGCAATAGGGTGTAATTTGCGATTCACTCGATTATAACGACGTATTTCGAAAAAGGTAACCAATAACGAAATTGGTCGAATGGATTATCTGCATAGAAACCAAACAAACTTGTCTCGATTGCAGCTTGCGCTAATCAACATTATCGTGCCATGCAACAGATAATTCAGTTTATTCGTTTTCAGAGAACGTTTTCAACAAAGGTTTGACGGGTTACAGTTCACACTGGTCAGTGTTACTTATAGCAACGTAATGGACGTAGCGGTCAGGATAACTTTATGATTATTTGCTCTTCAACTTGTGTCCCATATCTGTTACTACTTTCCTCTATCTCTGTGTGGCCATGGTTTTTCCCATAAACTATCATAAGCCGAAACGTCAGCTGCCTCAGAGAGGGAAGGACGTTAAAATGGACAAACGGTTTTGGTTACGCAAATATTTAATAAGGAAGAGTGACTACCGGAATAATTAAGAACATTTTAAAACTATATGAAATAATGGGGTCAGACATTGGATTTATATGATACTGGAATGTTGTGGGTAACTGGGGGAGTGATAAGGTAACCCTGTCAACATCAAGTAGGACCACCCACCACCTTTGCCATCGCCCTGTTCCAGTTACCCTACAATAACATGTGGTATACTGACAATAGTGAATGTTTTACTAGAGATCTGGTGTTTTAGCCTGACTCACCCTGCAGAGTTAAAGGCTACGTTCAAACTAATGTATTATATCACTACTATATGGCGCAGTGGACAATTTTGTAATGCACACTTCATGATGATAATAAAGACGTGTTTATGAGCATTGGTGGACACACACACACACACACACACACACACACACACACACACAATCCACCCCGGTGTCGTATGCACGGAGTGACATGCTGGAAGTCACCGTTCCGCTCAGTGCGCATGCGCCGAGTGGCCGTTTGGCTTTTTTTGAAAGTATCTGCATGTTATCCCAAATTTTATGCCATTTATCAACAACATTGTATGAAATACATGTGCCAGGAAGATAGTTGGATGTCTTATCGACCTGTAGGTAACTATAGGTCGATATATGGATATATATAAATAAAGATATATATGTATGTTACAGGCAGATTGTGAAATTAGTCATTTCGTGAATTAAGATTAGTTTAATTTAGGTTCATTTAGGTTAGGTTGATTTAGGATAAGGTTAGGTTAGGTTTGGTTAATTTAGGCTTAACAGAGAAGGGAACGGTAACTTCCAGCATAAAGTCACTCCGTGCATATGACACCGAGAAGAGCCGTCGACCCCGGGTCCATCTCCCTCTCCCCATGCCCCCACCACAACGTGTGACGGCCAGCTACTGAGCTACCCCTACACACCACCGACCACTACGAACATCTACTTATAGCCTCCGACTGTTTAATGTTACACACTGACTGGATACAACCGTCAAAATAATAAATTATATGATTACAGACCTCACTGTCATACGAATTACTATTTTACATTGCATTACCCTGCGTTCAGATCGTGGTGTATAAGTAACTACCGGTATACTATGGAGTAAAATACTGTGTAATGTATTTCTATTCGTTATCATAACAAAACCATTATTTCCCAAGACAAATGGATGATGGAAGAGTGGTTGATCAAGACAATGCAAGTAGGCCCGGGGATGTGGGGAGGGTGGAGGGTAGAAGAATGAGTGGGAAGGAGGGAGGGGGGGGGTGAAACTGAGGGTGCGACGGTGCCACATATACCAACCTGCTCTTTTAGCCGGTCGCTCGACTTTTCCTGGAGACTGTACAGTTGATTTTTGTATTGGTTGGCATTATTTTGGTCTTGATCATGGTAGTCCTCACATCTTTAAGGAGGGAAATGTGAATAATTTGCTAGTTACTTGAGATCCAATAAATGACCCACTTTTTATAGAATTAGCTAACTCATTAATCTGCAACATGATTTGGACATGAAATTGGTGTTTATAGCAGATGAGTGAAGATGAAATGATCTTGGCTCTTGGCAGTGAAAAAGCGCAACCATTTTTCTTTCACCCTTGTGAAAAGTGACGAAGATTTGCGGGGTGGTTTGTGGCAGTTGTCTGGTACATGTTGGATAAAGGATGCATTGCTGAACCTTCGATATTCTTCATATTGATATGGGTGTCTGTTGAATGTCTGAATTTTTCACTAGTTTTCCGGGTCTGTTGGACTATTACTTAAGAGTTGGTAAGGGTGTGGCAACTTCAGCATAATACATTTTAGGTATGATTGCACAGGTTACTGAAGTCGTTCCATTAGCCCTGCCTTTTGTTGGAACATCCTCATTCACATGCTGCCAGACTGTATAGCTTGGCCACCGCATGTTAAGTTTTATTATGGCATATTGGTGGGCTTAAGGTGAGACTGAAACTAGTACACAAGTGTGTCCGAGTAACTGTACAGGTACTGTGTTGTAACTGCATTATCATAGGTGCTTATATATGTACAGTATATGTGCAGTATACTCTTATATCTATGTATGTATGTGCGGTATATAATGAATGTATGCATGTATATGTATGGAGACTTACGCATGGAAGGAACCAAATGCCAGAAGGCCGGAAGATTGATTCTTCCCCCTCGCCCCCCTCCCCCCAAAAAAACGTTAATTTTGAGATGCCTTGTTCATTGCGTTTAAGACTGGAGGTCATAGGCAGTAAGAAGTCCAAACAGAAGAAAACAGTTCCATAGTTGACCTTATGCATACTTGAAGGACAGGGAGTAACGGTTAACTCCTGCATTAAAGTTGGACACAAAAGGGATGAGGGTTTGCTGCAAGATGGGTGCTACCTGCCCGCCGTAGTGGTGTAGGGATACAAGCAGGCAGTTAAGAGAAACAGTGACCATTGAAGTAGCGAAAAAAAAATGAGGTAAAGGCAAGCGCAGCAGTGTGGCGAGTAGACAGGTTGAAGGGAGTCTACAAGAGGAGAATTAATCAGACGAAAAGCTTTTGACCCCACCTTGCTGGGAAGAACTGTATGTGGGGAGCTTCCCCAGACATGCGAGTTTTACTCTGCACATCGTTTCGTTTTTAAAGGCTTCAACATGTTGCATGCATCGGCCTTGGTCATCTAATGGCAGCCCTCCATGCTGCTCTATTGCTGTCTGTCACGTGCACTTGAACGAGACGTATCGTCGGAGGGCCCATATGCAGAATAGGGCAGCTGATAGAGAAGATATGGAAATATCCGTGCTTATAATTATGATATGACTACGGAAATATTTTCTAAATTTCTCTTCCTCCATTTCCAGCTCTTGAACAAAATGATGATATTCACCACATTCTAGTCTTTTCATATGTGTTTCATATACCCACTTCTTTTTTCTCTTATTGCTCATGGCTACAGTTAACATTAATAACTCCTCCCCCTCCTCTTCCACCTCAGGGGACCACAGAGTACCATCTCCCATTGCTGCAGCCAAGAAACTGAATGTGTTTTGGTGTGAACACTCGCATAGCAAACATAGCGAGAGTGCGCCCGCAGCATACAGTACTGTGGCTCGTGTAGCATCGCAGCCGGTGTGAAACGGCCTTAATGGGCGCTGTGGGTAAACCAGTGTCACATACTATAAAGTATGTTTGCACCCAGTCGGCTTGCGCGGGCCAATTACACTTGGTTCGCAGACCACACACACATCCAAAGCCACTCCAACACTACAATCACGCTTATAAGCACTTCTCACCCTACATACAGTACAATCTCCACTAGACAGCCTAAGCCACTTGGTAGATATACAGTGGCTACATCGTCCCTACTTCAGTCGGGATAGGCCGATCCCGCAGTGAACACTCAAAACGGCTGATATATATATATATATATATATATATATATATATATATATATATATATATATATATATATATATATATATATATTGTTACGGAACAGCGAAAGATAATGTACACTTTAAGTGAGAATACTAAAAATCACTACTGTCCCGTAAAGTTCCAGGTTCAAACAAAAAGAGTTAGGTAAAATTACAAGTTAAATTTAATGCTCAAACTAACAACAAAACATTCAGGACTCATAAGGATAATGTAATGGCAAAAAACAGGTTAAATATATGGTTAACTGCAATAGCCTCTATTAACATGAAATTAGCAAGAGTAAATTTACCTAAGTCAGCCCTGATAAAATGAAAATACACTGGGTAATGCTCAGTTAATGCAAGATAAATTATTACAGATACAAAATATTATTAATGATGACTGACAAAGAACCCTTACACAAATTACAAAAACCTTACTAGGCCTAAGAATTAACCTCATGCTACACAGCACAAGAAAAAATGCAACAACACTCATACTCAAATTACACAGCTGCTAGATGGTTGGAGACTTCCTGAGCACTCAATAATAACTGTACAGGGGAGGACAGAGATGTGAACAAAATGAGGAGCAGATCTAAGTGGCAATGATGCAGAGACTGAGCTCATTATATAGGGGCCAGCAGAGCTTGATACAACTTGTAAGAAGGACGCGGAAATGAAGCCATGGGGACAAAGAGTTGACAATCCCGCTCTGAACAACAGAAAGGACGACTTACTCTACTATAACGGTAGAAGGGGGGGGACTGAGGCAGAACACGCTCGTGATCAAACATGCAGCATACTGTGCGTTAAAATTACACAAAGGATGATGAAATCATAGGCTATGTAACACCTCCCCACAAAGAAAAAGAAATTTACAAAGGAAATTTCTTATTGCCCTAAAACAATCTGTCTAAAGTCTAGATAAGCAATCTGCAATAACATTTTCTTTCCTAGTGTTACAAAACATGAGATCTCCCTAGCACGTTCAGTCATAGGTACTTGCCAGTATCCCTTTAACAAATCAAACTTGCTTATGTACCTAGCCTTTCTGATCTTGTCTATGCAATCTTCCACACCAGGGAGAGGGTAAGTGTCTGTTTTGGTTATCTGATTAACACGTCTGTAGTCAATGCAAAGCCACTGTGACCCACCTGGCTTAGGGACTAGAGTGACAGGAGAACTCCACTCGCTCTGACAGGGCTCAATCATCTTGTGGTTCAACAGGTAGCCAAGCTCCTTCTGGATGAGAGGAACTTTCACTGGGTTCACACGGTAAGGAGGCAGTTTAATTGGCTTTGCGTCTCCAACATCGACATCATGCATCAACACAGTGGTTCTTCCTGGAGTGGCACGGAACACTTGCGGGTACTCCTGCAGTAATGCCGAAGACTCCTGCCTTTCCTCGGGAGGTAGATGAGAAAGCTTAGTCTGGAGATCATTCATGATATCAGGATTCTTCCCCAAACTATCACTCAGGCTCATACTGCATGGGAGAGCTTCACTTGCAGACTCGGGTGGAACAGCTACAGTGCAGACTGGATTATTTTCGTCCCGCCAGTGATATAACTTTAGCATGTTGATGTGACAAAGTTGCTTGTTCTTTCTACGATCTGGTGTGGCGATGACATAGTTGACATCACTGAGTTTCTTCTCCACGAAATAAGGACTACTAAACTTGGCTTGAAGAGGTTGCCCATGAACTGGTAGCAGAATCAAAACCTGATCTCCTGGCTGAAAGTGGCGTAACCTGGACTTCTTATCATACCAAGTCTTCATCTTCTCCTGAGCAGCTCCTAAATTCTCTCTCGCCAGCTGTAAAGCAGTGGACAGCCGTTCTTTGAACTTCATCACATACTCCAGCAGGTTGATGTCATCTTCCTCCGACAGCCAGCATTCCTTGAGTAGCTTAAGGGGTCCTCTTACTTCATGGCCAAACAGTAGTTCAAAAGGTGAGAAGCCCAGTGATTCATTTGGAGATTCTCTTGCGGCAAACACAACGAATGGAAGACCTTTATCCCAGTCTTTCTGATGTTCCAAACAGTATTTCTTGAGCATCGATTTGAGTGTTTGATGATATCTCTCCAACGCTCCTTGAGTCTGGGGACGGTAAGCTGAAGACGTGATCTGGGTGATGCCCAACTCTTTCAGAGACTGCTTGAAAACATTTGACTTGAAATTACTTCCCCGGTCTGACTGTACCTCCTTGGGCAGACCAAACTTTGTGAAGAACCCTAGCATTTCCTTAACCACGTTCTTTGCTGAGATATTTCTAAGTGGAATGGCTTCAGGATAACGAGTAGCCATATCAGTCAGGGTCAACACATAAGAAAATCCTGAAGAAGTCTTAGGAAGAGGGCCCACAATATCCACCAACACACGGGTGAAAGGCGCCTCAAAAGGAGGAATGGGAACTAGAGGTGCAACCTTTTCGGTCTGATTACACTTCCCCACAACTTGACAGGTGTGACAAGACTTACAATACCAAGAAACATCCCTGAAGATACCTGGCCAGTAGAAGTGTTTCAAAATGCGTGCCACAGTCTTCCTCACTCCAAGGTGTCCTTCCAAACTGGAATCATAAGCCACTCTAATGATATCCTGCCTACAAACACGAGGGATGACAACTTGATGTACAACCTCCCATTCACAGTCGGCTGATGCTGTTGGGGGTCTCCACTTCCTCATAAGTACTCCTGACTTTACATAATAACAAGTAGAAGCACCGGCTGACTCTTCTTCACTGTAAGCAGAGTTAGCTAGACCTTTCAACTCAGGGTCAGCAACCTGCAACTCAACCAACTCTTGACGAGACAAATTATCAACATTACGGGGTACTGCCTCATCTGGTGAGTGGTCCAAATTAGCAAGAAAAGTGTCAGCTAGGATAACATCATCATCATCATTATCCTCTAAATCACCAGTAACTTTAGACTTAGCCCTAGTGACAGCACATGCAGGGAACACATCAGGGACATCACAATCCTGGGACGCAGCCACTGGCTTACTAGACAACTGAGGAGCTGGACCCACTTGACTTCCACCAATATCATTTCCAAGTAAGAAAGTTACACCTGACATTGGGAGTGTCTCAACCAACCCAACCATAACGGAACCATTAACAAAACCAGACTCTAAATTCACTCTGCACAGAGGGACAGAGAAGTAATTATTCCCCACACCTTGTAAGATTACAGTTTCATCAGAGGAATTAACATTAGAGCCTAGAACACTGGTCAGCATAAGGGATTGGCAAGCACCTGTATCACAATATATTTGAACTGATTTCCTGTCATTACTGTCCAGAGGACTGACAAAACCATCAGACAGGAAATTAGCACATGAACTCTTGAGAGTGTCACCCACGTTACTGCTCAAAAGAGGAGCTCCATCATGAGAATTTAAGTTACCCCTCAAAGCAGGTTCAGTTAACTCAGTTAAAGAATTCTGGGAACTCTCAAGAGTGGGCACTAGACCAATTGACTGAATATTTAAAGACTCCTTTTTGTTCACATCACGCTGTCTCCTGAAACATTTCTCCGTAGTATGACCAAGCTTACTACAATAAGTACATTTACTTTTCTGAAATCTAGAGGTGGAGCTGGTATTTACTTCCTGAGAAACATCATCTTTATTCTCTTTCCTGTTACCTGTACTCTGAGTAGAGGCAACTTACTTACTCTCAGCTTTCCTTTTTCTTTAGAATATCTCTTGTGAGTGAGAACATATTCATCAGCTAAAACTGCAGCATCAGACAAATTATCTATTCTTCTCTCATCAAGATATAGGCTTACATCTTTACTAATACACTTCTTGAAGTCCTCCAGCAAAATCATCTGCTTAAATTTACCAAAATCAGAATCCACATTCTTAGAATTTAACCACTGCTCTAACAGATCTTCTTTGATTTTTGCATACTCATCATGGGATTGCTTATCTTGCTTGTAAGTTGTCCTAAATTTTACTCTATAGGCTTCAGGAACAAGCTCATAGGCCTTAAGAATCAAGCTCTTAACTACATCATAATTATCAGATTGATCCTGAGGCAAAGATGCATAACTTATTTGAGCTTTACCGGTGAGAACAGTTTGAAGGAGTACTGGCCAATACCTTTTTGGCCAATTAAAACCTGTAGCTACCCTCTCAAACAACTGAAAATACTTTGTTAAATCAGATTCATTAAAAGGAGGGACAAGTTTAACATTTTTAGCCACATCAAAATCATCAGAGCTAGATGATCCAGTTCCACCTTGTTTCATGCGATACTCATGGTCTGCCTGAATCCTAGCAATTTCAACTTGTGCCTCAGCCTCCTTAGAACGGGCCTGAAATTCAGCCTCCTTAGCACTTGCTTGAAATTCAGCCTCCTGAATACGAGCCTGAGACTCAGCCTCCTTAGCACGTGCTTGAAATTCAGCCTCCTTAACACGAGACTCCGCCTCCTTAGCCTGAGCCTCCTGCAGGGCTAGCTGTAACTTAGCTAATTCAATCTGCGTTCGCTCATTTGGAGGAGTTACATTAAACAAGCTTTCATTAATCATGTCAACAATTTGATCTTTAGAATGATGAGAGCGAACAGCAATTCCCAATTGTTGAGCAACAAGCTTAAGTTCATTCTTTGTTCTGTTTTCTACATCACACACTGTTTGCACATTTGACAAAAAATCTTTGGCATCATCAAGTGTAGTAATAGTAGACATCATGAATAAGTAACAGTCACAAAATATCAAGCAATATCCTTATGATAATATCCTGAATATCCTGATATGAGGTCGCCAAATTTATGTTACGGAACAGCGAAAGATAATGTACACTTTAAGTGAGAATACTAAAAATCACTACTGTCCCGTAAAGTTCCAGGTTCAAACAAAAAGAGTTAGGTAAAATTACAAGTTAAATTTAATGCTCAAACTAACAACAAAACATTCAGGACTCATAAGGATAATGAAATGGCAAAAAACAGGTTAAATATATGGTTAACTGCAATAGCCTCTATTAACATGAAATTAGCAAGAGTAAATTTACCTAAGTCAGCCCTGATAAAATGAAAATACACTGGGTAATGCTCAGTTAATGCAAGATAAATTATTACAGATACAAAATATTATTAATGATGACTGACAAAGAACCCTTACACAAATTACAAAAACCTTACTAGGCCTAAGAATTAACCTCATGCTACACAGCACAAGAAAAAATGCAACAACACTCATACTCAAATTACACAGCTGCTAGATGGTTGGAGACTTCCTGAGCACTCAATAATAACTGTACAGGGGAGGACAGAGATGTGAACAAAATGAGGAGCAGATCTAAGCGGCAATGATGCAGAGACTGAGCTCATTATATAGGGGCCAGCAGAGCTTGATACAACTTGTAAGAAGGACGCGGAAATGAAGCCATGGGGACAAAGAGTTGACAATCCCGCTCTGAACAACAGAAAGGACGACTTACTCTACTATAACGGTAGAAGGGGGGGACAGGCAGAACACGCTCGTGATCAAACATGCAGCATACTGTGCGTTAAAATTACACAAAGGATGATGAAATCATAGGCTATGTAACAATATATATATATATATATATATATATATATATATATATATATATATATATATATGGAGCCTCTGGGTACAGTGGTAAAGTGTGCGTTTTCGTACACTGAAGAACGAGGGTTTACGCCCCGCCAGGGTAACAAACTTTGGGAGCGTTCTTCTGGCCACGTACTGCATTGGCGGACACAAGGGGTGCTGTGGTTGAACCAGTGTCGCATGCTGTAAAGTATGCTTGCACCCAATTGGCTTGTGCGGGCCGATTACACTTGGTTCACAGACTACACACACATCCAAAGTCACACCAACACTACATTTACACTTACAAGCACTTCTTACCCTACATACAATCTCTACCAGACAGCCTAAGCCACTTGGTAGAGATACATTTGCTGGCTCGTCCCCACTTCGGTTGGGATACTCCAGTCCTAAAGTGGACACTCAAACGGCTGATGAGATGATATATATATATATATATATATATATATATATATATATATATATATATATATATATATATATATATATATATATATATATATATATATATGGGTAAATGTAAGAAGCTATGGAATTCATTATCGTATTGGAAGTTCCTAAATCTAAGTGAAGACCAACGTTCATTATTTAAGTTTATTAGTTTGCTAAAACTATGTATAAATAAATATATATATTATACATTATAAACAAATTGCCCGTCACGGGCATGTCTGTCCCTAAGGAAAATGTGAGAGTCACTGCAGTGTAATCATGAAGAATATTTTAAGGAATATTTATCGTCTGAAGCCTGATTTGGAAAATATATTGCTGATATAAACATGAAGAGAATAGAAATATAGCTGATTTAAAAATTTAGTAACGGAAGAATAACCGTATTAAAACAGTATTGATAACCCTAGGACTTGCGTACAGACTGGTTGAGTCGACGGTGATGCTGTAGTCATAATTATGGACTTGATTAAAAAGCAGTGGAGACTGTGTCAAGGACGGAGTTGGGGCAGCTTGGATAGATCTCTCCACAGTCACCATAGGTTTTGCCGTAGTACTCCGCCAGCTGGTACTCGTCATACTCGCTGCTGCCGTCGGCGCCCCGGGACGCACTGACGAAGAGCAAGTGAGGTTTAAAAATTTTAAAGTATTTTCATTACATCCTTACGTCAGAGTATAAATGTTCTGTGTAATGAAAGGTAACTGAAATGCTTCTAAAATAAGAACAGACGGAATATGAGAAGCAAAATATTGCTCAATATTTTTTTTAATGCATCAAACTCGTAGGTATAGGCTATGGAGCCCATCCTGTAAGGGCCAGCGGTCCTTCCACACTCCCTCTGATGGGGTTACACACCATATAAGCGCACCTAGGTGTCTGTATTGATGTGTATGATGGACAGGCTGTACGCTATTGGGACATGAGATGGCACAGCAGTTGTCGGACACACACACACACACACACACACACACACACACACACACACACACACAAATAACTGGCTTACAAGGGCAGTAGGAACTCAAGATCTGACTGCAAGGGGAAACAGTTTTACATCGACTACCTGCAGCTCCTATCAGGTCAGAGTTTTATATGACTTTTTTTTTATGAGCATTTATTAATTATGTATGATCTGAATATAAAAATATTAGGTTTACTACGATCATATGCCTATTTTTTTTTCCTTGGGTCAGGTCTAGAGTATCTTTTTTTCATTACTTTTTTTTTTTTTTTGCTGAGCTTGGCTAAACATGAATACTATTTTTACGACCATTTACTTCCACTAGGTCAAATGTTAGTAATGGTTGGATAAATATGAAAACTTAATGGGATGTGGATAACTATGACCATGACAACTTTACATAAGGATAGACTTTAGAAATATCCAGCATTATACTACGTCAGAACCATCTGTGGCCAGAATTCTCTTCAGCTTAGTAGACTGCCATGCATCTTTTCCTCAATTACTGTATCTGTATAATGCATATTTAATAGTATATTTTACTTATCAGTGCTAAAAATGTACAGCGTACCGCACTTTCAAGAGAATATTAATTCCAGACAGAGAACGTGTTTTTCCCTTGTACTTTGACTAACCTCAGATTGTTTTGTTCTTCGGGCTGAAGAGATTAATGGATGGAATAAACTCTTTAATTCGAAAATCCCATTCAAAGGTGGATAAAATCTAGTGGTAAAAAAAAAGTGACATACTGAAAGGGTTAGCCACTGTGCTGCAGTGACTTTTTTTTTTTTTTTTTTTTTTTACTCCTGCTACCGTCCGAAGATACTTAGTTTGGGAGTGACTTCTCAAACTGGAGGGGTTAGATACAGCCTTCATTAATCCCTTCAGAAAAAAAAAAAAATCTTTCCCACGTTGAATATAATTGTTTGAAGGTGGCGAGACTAAAATAAAATAAACATTCATTTTCGGTGAAGAGGTTAAGGGAAAGACGCAAATTCAGCTGCTGTGTTGAGGTGCAAGAAACTCTTCCCACGAGAATGTGGCATTACACTGGCAGAGCCAGGGAGGGTGTGCATTGAGTCATGAATTCCACGTCTTCTTCTCTTATTTTTTTTTTGCAATTACTTTTTCGGGACTCGGAAGACATACTTGGCATTTGTCAGTGCAGAGGGATGACCTCCACAAGGAAGTAACCCTCGGGTTTTGTTGCACAAACGACTGACAGAACTCATAGTAAATGGGTAAAAATCGCTCAAAATCATGTGTTCCAGTTCTCTCTTGCATAAATCTGACCTTAGAGATGAGGCGTTATAACAAAAAAATATTGGACCCCATCCCTCACTTCCCCGTTTGCTAATTACTAGTTTCGCACCTCCACCATCATAAGGAATGTGGTGGTCAAATATTTAGAGGACTGACCTATAATTGGACTGACCTATTGTTTGAAATGACGCGAGTTCGATCCCCGATTGGAGGATAAACAGTCTGATAATATTTATTTCGTTAAAACAGACTTTACTGTTCTTCCGCAAGATCCACCGACATGTGTCAAAAAACACTACATCAGTTATCTTCACGATAATCTTGTATATAATAAGTCTAAAGTTAGCATGTATTCAGTATGGATGGTGGATATTATAGTCGCAGCGCATGACTGAGGTTGTTATTATCATACGCTGGCAACCTACTCGTCAACTGTGCTTTCAGTTTCGTGTATAATGATACGTATGTGATTCTTGTATAATATGTACATGTATAATAGTATTCGTGTATAATAATATGATTCATGTATAATAGGATACGAAATCGGATGCGCTGTTGACAAGTAGGTTGCCAGGGTACGATAATGACAACCTCAGAGTCGTGCGCCGCGACTACAGTGCCAGAGTGGTAACATGTAAATATGTAGCATGGAGGACTGCTAGGCCTTAGGGAAGGTAGGACTTTCATGTCAATGCCTAGAAATGGACACATGAGAGATGAGGGGGGTGAACTTACGAGAGCACGAGATTAATGATGTCGCCATAGAGGTCCTGATGAAATGGTGCCTCGGCCACTTCACACAGCGTCCTCAGAGTGCAGGCGTGACCGTCGTAACCCAGGCTGTAGTGATTCCAACACAGGTTAATTAACACTCGGGTTCCTCTGACTCATTCTTGCCTGAATATAAATGGCGTTAACTGGAATAGGATACTAGAGTTGTCCTGGCTATGAACGAGTTAATGATATATTGTGGTAGGTGAGGGCGCTCACCATCCACTCACTCGATGTAGTGCTGCTCTCGGGTGTCTGCCCTTTCCTCTCCATCCTTCATTCCTTCCTTTCTCTTCTGTCTTTCTTTCCTTCATTCTTTCCTTGTCCTTCTGCCTACGGGTGACTTTACACTCACTCTTCTGACTTTCTTTCCTTCATTCTTTCCTCTTCCTTCAATCTGTGGATGACTCTACACTGAGTGACAAGCCAAATGGTTTCCTGTACACCAGGAAGGCATTTACTACGCTGGGTGGTAATCATAAAACCAGATTTTGGCACCTGGTGGGTTTAGTGGGTAATTATTGCGCTCCAATCGGATTGAGCCAGTGAAGGTTTATATCCAAGGGGTGGTTGGGGTTGATTGCTCATGTAATACCACTCAGGGACGAGTGAGGCTGGTCACTCTCATCTTAAATGTCGGGACCAACTGCCTAGCCCCGGGCTCCTACGCTCCTCATGGGGCAGTGTAGGATTGGATGATGGATGGATGGATGGTAAAAACATTTGGACTCATGTGACTCAGCGGAATAATATAATTTGGGTTTGTTGGAATAGAAGACTAGAGTTGTCCTGACCATGGGAGGGTTGATATACGAGACTAAACATGCTTTACAGTGAAATGGGATGGAATGGAAGATTTTAAGACAATATAGCTTTGGATGGCGACTCGACTTAAGAGGGCGTCCTCAATATGCTAGGCGGAATTCGAATATCAACTGCATTTTGGGTTCAACCGAATGAGTAGCTCTGGAAGGTAAATTCTAGAATGTGGATTAGGATGGAACGAGGGGCCGTAGGGCAAATCCTCTGGTAGCTTCGGTTGTTGCTGATGGAAATTGGCCAAACTTTCCTTCCTCAAACCGCTATTACAAAATGGCTGATAATGCATTCTCCACTAATTACTGTCGAAAAATGGCAGGACATCACCTTATCCACAAACTAGAGGGGCACTCAATGGAGCGCATCTCTCCGACAAGGTCAGCGTAATTTCCAAACCACTCTTCATAATGGGTTAGGTTTCATCGTCACTGATTAGGGTTTCGCCAAAAGTGTTTTCCGGTTCCAGAATCTGTAATACGATCCGGATCGGTCCCAAAAGTCAACTGATTGTTCCTTGGGACATGGGCTGTCTAACCACCAAACTTTGTCCAAATCTCACTTTTAGTTTTCGAGTAATCCTGTTAATAGAGAAACAAACTAACAAACATCGGTCCCAAAAGTTAACTGATTGTTCCCTGGGACATGGGCAATCTACTCACCAAATTTGGTCCAGATTTCTCTTAATTTTTGAGTAATCCTGCTAACAGACAAACTAACAAACAAACAAACAAACAACCAGAGGTTAAAACATACATACCTTTGTCGAAAAGAAATAGTTATTATTGAGAAATGGATGAATATTGCTTTCCCTGTTATATGTAGCCTGTTTATCTATAGCCAGGCGCCTCTTTCAGAGAGGGTGGCCACATACAGTACATACTGCCTCCATGTAACTGTCATCCCTACAGTCCAGTTCACACCACCCTTATTCATATACCTCCTCACTCCATTCCCTCACCTCATCCTCGGTCTCTGCTATTTGATATAGATGAAGATGACAAAATGTTTACTTTCTCATTCATCAGTATTACCAAATGAGAGAGAGAGAGAGAGAGAGAGAGAGAGAGAGAGAGAGAGAGAGAGAGAGAGAGAGAGAGAAGAGGAAAGTGAGGCTGGAACCCCTCACCTGGACAAGAACGACTCGAGGTTGTTGTAAATGTAGAGTCTGTCCGCCGCAGACTGCTCGTACTTCCTGGCGTACAGGATGGGAGAGGTGGGCAAGTTGAAGGTCAGGCCCGTTGCTAGGACAACTTGGCTTAGGCCCACAGTAGCTCCGGTCGGCAGGCCCAGGGCAATCTCAACCTGGAGAAAGGACACAAGCCCCCTTTTTAATCTAACTTGGCCAAAAATTGACAACTCTCCGTCTTGAATGCCGAGTTGTAACAACAGCTTAGCACTAGAATATAATGCTGTTCACGAAGAAGTGCTATGGAAAGTATATAGAGCCATTGTCTTGTTCTTTCAGTGAGCTACATGAAATAAGCTGGAAAAGAAAGAAAATCTGCTAAAGTTGTGGTAAAAAACAGTATAGTCAACAGGAATGGAAAGATAAGGGCCTGTGCATTGAAAGGTGGCGTCGCTCCGCTCCGCAGCCCCAACGTCATTTCAGTAAGAAGACCAATGAATGAGGCAGGTCACTCTTACCTTAAATATCGGGACTATGTACCCTAGCTCTGGGCCCTTACGCTCCTGATGGGGCAAAAAAGGTTTGGATGATGGATGGATGGATGAAGAACAAAGATCTTTCAGTCAGTGTGTGCAATGCGAAGTGGCGTTTCCAAACCATGCAACTTCAACTATTTTAAGAACAAATAGCCTTGTAGCTCACGTGGCACAGTAGAGTTATACACGGTGATCCATATATAACGCCTGTCTTCCACTACGCGGGGCGAGTTCTCATATGTTGTTGGGACGGCTTAGGCAGCGTTGTCAGTATCTATCCTGCGTGATTTATTCATTTACTACTCCAAGTGTCACGTCCACGCTCACACCAACAGATTGAGCCGTCCTCACAATACGCCAAGCACCGCTATGTGAGAGACTGTAGCGAAGAGCTGTTTATGGACCACCCTGTACAGTGTACAGGGTGTCACTGCTCCTCTGAACTGTCTGCTTGCATTCCTCCACCTCTACGACGGGCGCGTAGCACCCGTCTGGCAGCAAACTCTCATCCTTTTTCTGTCCAACTCTCTAATGCAAGAGTTAACCGTTACTCCCAGTCTTTCATTTATGCAACAGGTCAGCTCTGGAACTGTCTCCCTCTGTCTGTATTTCCTGCTGCCTATGATCTCCAGTCTTTCAAACGCAGTGTGTCCAGGCATCTCAAAATGATCGGATCTTGAATTTGGCTCTATATTGTATTTTGTTTTTCTCCTGGAGGGAACTGTTACTGCGGGCTCATGGCCTTTGGTTCCTTCTTCCTCGCATAAAAAAAAAAAAAAAAAAAACATAAAAGGATCGAACACGAGGGCCTCATGTCCCGCTTCTGCATAGGAAGACAGCGATGATTATAACTGCCGATTATCGCGTGAAGGTGCTTAGTAAATGTTTGTCAGGTAGAAGCAGTTGTTACTGTGAGGGAAACACTGGCCTTATTTAGAGAGAGAGAGAGAGGGAGGGGGGGGGGATCGGGGACTTACCACAATATTGCTGCCCTCGGGGAAAGGGACGAAACGTCTCACTCTAGATAAACTCTGGTTCTTTTTGGCCACAGCTGTCTCCTCCACTGTCACAGAAAACACCAGTTAGAAATAAATACGTAAATACATAAATAATAATAATAATAATAATAATAATAATAATAATAATAATAATGATAACAACAATAATAATAATACAGTGATAAACAAATTTCCAATACAAAAGCATCTCGTGTTTAATTATCGTCCGTCTTTACGAGACAGCGATAATGTTTTTGCCCGCATCTGTGTGTGTGTGTGTGTGTGTGTGTGTGTGTGTGTGTGTGTGTGTTCCCATTACATCTCATGAAAAGCTTGAACTATCAACATGAAACCTTCAGGGTATCAAGATATGGCCAAAATCTTGGCCGAGTTCGAAAATGGGCACTTGGGGCCAAGGTCAAGGTCACCAAAATGGCTGCCAAAGACAATTAGTTTTTATCGACCGCCTTTAGCACCATAATATCTCATGAACGGCTTGAACTATCAACATGAAACCTTCAGGGTATCAAGATGTGGCCAGAATCTTGGACTTAGCCAACAGCCTATTCTGGCTGGCGATAGCATTCGGCTCCCCAATGCTTTTCTTTCATTATAAATGGAATATATTGTCAAAGAAAACATTTTAGTTTGTTTGCACCTGACAAAGATCTCTAACCATTTTCGGCTTATCTGATGACCCAGTGTACTGTACTTAGACTGGGAGAGAGATTTTGACTCGTAACTGAGAAAACTTATTCCTACTACCTCATAACTAAGGCTCATCGAATTTCACACAACCACTACTTAGCACTGAAGTTGTGAGTGAGGCGCAGACGAAAACAAACAGTTTATTTATTCTGTACACACACACACACACACACACACACACACACACACACACACACACACACACACACACACACACACACACACACACACACACACACACACACACACACACACACACACACACACTGCCAACACTAAAGGATCTTGTGAATTACTTATTTCAGTTAGAATACATTAAGCATTTGCAAGTCATTGCCGTGGTCTAGTGGTTTGTGTACATGTCCAAGTGTTCAGAATTCGAGTCCCACCAAAAATTATTGGGAGATGTCTTGATGTTCATCCGGAATTAAAGTGCTACATACCCCAACAGTAGGGCTGCATTCTACTGTAAGTGACTTTCGTAACACCTCTTCCTTTGATATTTTTTCAGTATGTTCTCTCAATAATGTCTTGTAACATGCAAACTGCAGCGATATTAAAAACGATATAAGAATGTTAAAGGGATGCATCCAAAATGAATGGTTAAGGATGAAGTGTTGCGAAGCCTCCCACCAAAGTCCTCTCAACAGGAGCAGCACATTAACCTCAAACCCATTCAATTACAGGATTTTTTTTTTTTTTTTTTTTAATAGCTAGGCGATTTCGTTAAGATTTGATGTGACTGCTTCTTGTGACGGAGTTATAGACAGTCCCCATTAATCTTCACAGCCTGGTCTTTCTTTCCAAGTTGAACAAAACTGCATAAATATTGCAATAAATAAAAATTACATAATCGGATTGGAGGGGTCTGCATGATGTTCAGTCCGATAACGTACTTGTAATTTTTATTTATTTATTTATTTTTTTACTTCTGGCACCACAGTAGTTTTTTTATTCAGATCAGGATAGACGCCTTATAGTGATGAGGTAAAGAAACAGATTCCATTAACCCCTCCTTAAGCTAAATAAAATCGTCCGAAGACAGCGACAATAACGTAAACAGGACGTCAGCGGACAGAGGGAGGGGATTAAATTTTTACATGAACCATACCGATTTTCTTTTACTATATCTGTCCTAGGTATATAGAAAATATAGAATATCTGTCCATCCATCTGTTTTTATTGAAAAATGTGATTGACGGACGTACCACCATCTTATATTTCCCCCCTCAGCACGGTGACGGGTGCTGGAGAGAGACGCCTTCTGGTGATAACATCGATATAACCGAATGGCTCCGCTGCCCGGTTATACAAATGTCTCTCATCTCCCTACCTATCCTCCGAAAGAGTTATGATGTACTGCATATGAAGGGAAGCTTAATCCTGCAGTCCACTGGGTTTACGTTTCAAATGAGCTCAGGGTTGCAACTAATATTACTGCTGTTACTGCTCCTATTACTTGCACGATGACGACTTTTGTCGTTTGTTCATGCTGTCACCAAACGAGTTTATTCAGCTCAGGAGAGACGCCTCGTAATGAAAGGTTGGCTATCGCTCCTATCCACGTCGCCCTTAAAAATTTCCCTCAGGCTGAATAACATCGTCTGGTGGTGGCAAGTTTGAAATACTGAGGTGTCATCCTACTCAAGAGGCTAACCATTTCACTCCGATGACTTTTTTTTTTTTTTTGGCTACCTCCAGCCAGTTCGATCCTCGATAGAAGGCTTTTCGAATGGGAGGGGGTTAGATATAGACTTGATTTATCCCTTCACCACAAGAGATGTCTCCCATCCTAAGTAAAATCGTCCTAAGGCAACAAGAAAGCAATGTAAAATGCGATCGATTCCACGTCGTAACTTTGATTTGTTTTACAAGAAGAAACAGAGACACGGAGACTCTGCTGTTTCTTCTCCTTGTTCTTACTATAAGAAACTGATATAAACTACGATATTGTTCCTCCGGTAGCTAAGGTTTGTTTCTGGTGAAGGATTAGGAAATATCAAGACTCTTCCCCCTCCTTTTTTCTTGTCTTCCCTGAAAATAAATAAATAGATAAATATATAAATAAATACAGTAAGTGTTGCGACTGGGAACTAATCGTAATTATTTCTGTGAATCTGGCCCATCATGGCGACAAACTCCTTCATCCTGGTGTCATGGTTTTGATTTTATTTTGGATAATACCTGGCATTTTAAAGTTAGCTTGGGAGAGACTTTACGAACTGGAGAGGTTAGATCAATCCTTCAAGACATATATAGGTATCTGGTAGCCACAAGATTATAATGGAAAATACGTCATCAGACCGCAGGGGTTAACTATCAAGAACATTCATCTCCTCACATGTATCTACGGACAGTGTGGCTTAATCGGCCGCGTTATTTAAACAGAATAAGAGAGAGGTATAAACAAGTCTCTAATTTCTGGCGTATTTTTGGAACATCTACAGTGATTAGATGTGATCAGTCTGGCATCCTACAACACCCTTGCTGAAAGGGCGGTCAGACTTATTCAATCATCATCTCATGTTTTGAAAATTAACGTAGAAAACGTGGGACTTGTCAACGCCGCCCTCTTATAGTTTTAATAATAACCTACAATACGCAGTTGCCGAATCCCCCGAGGCTTGACTCTCGGAATGTCAGGCTACCCGTGGAATTACTTTTTACTTAGTTGCAGCCGGGATTCCGGGTGGCTTGATTGGTGAGTGAATGAGAGTGTCCCTCATTTAACTGGGCAAACTTTGGCTAATATCTCGTTCTATCAGTTTCTTTATGGCTCTCCGAACCGTACCTCACCTTACTCTAAGTTGGGAAAGGAGATCTGGATGATGATGATGATGCCTACAGTACGGCCCGTGCTTTCTCTTCCTTAGTATGAGTGGCTGCAGTGTCTGAGAGACTATACAGCTTGTTGAAATGCCTGAACACACGGAGGAATAAAGCGGCCATTATCCCAGATAGCTGTAAGCAAACATTTGGAAACTTTCCGGTACAGGTTTCGATGTCACTTTAATACGGTACATTCCATTATTATCTGTGTGTAAATTCACCGGGTCGGTCAGGATCACTTGTTGGTCGTGACCGTCAGCTTTTTTTACCCTCCCGGAAGGGAGCTGGGAGCTCATATAGTCTGATTTAAGGGCAAGGCTGTGACCTCCACACACGCACACAACCGTCCCCTTGCTCCAGGGGGACAGTAACCACCCACTTCGTCAGTGAAACTTTTTCGCAACCTGAGCGAGGCGCGAACTCCCGTCCACCAGTTGGCAAGCGAGAGCGTTACCACTGCACCAGCGAGCGGTAGTGTGTGTGTGTGTGTGTGTGTGTGTGTGTGTCTAGATATGGAGACAGGACAACTCAAGCTTAGTTCAGGTCATGTATACTACAATTAGGTAAACACACACACACACACACACACATACACACACACTACAGTCGGTTTGCTTTCGCGTGACGGAACTGGACCATCCACAACTTGAATACTGAGTTATAATGGTATGAAATTCGGTGAGGCAGTTATGAAGTAGGAATGAGTCTCCTTGGTTACTTCTCAAATATACACTCCAAGCTGACTACATTTGACCACTGGATAAAATGAAAGGGATTAGGGATCTTTGTCAGGTTAGAGGTTCGGATAAATCCATTGTATACGAAGTTCAATGTTTTGTTTAGTCAGCGTCAGTGATTCTAAAAGCATAGCAGTTCATGTTAAAGTGTTCGGCATACTGATGTCTGGCATCATGCTGGTTTTATAGCTGAAGTGTACGTGACTTATGTTTTTGTTCTTTACTTGTTGCACACTTTTTCATTTGTTATGACACCACACTTCTTGATATATTCCTGAATCTGCTGTCCGTCTGGGCATAATTCATGGTTATACTTCAGAAAATTTCCTTCAGCTCTGGTTAAAAGTTTCGAACTGGAGAGGTTAGAGAAAACCTTAATATTCTTAACTACATAAGTCTCCATAACGTTGAAAAAAAAAAATGAATGGTGGCAACAATAATATAAAATACGTCAGTGAACTGAAGGGGATGCCACCAACGAAAATAAGTAAAAACAAAATAAAAATATATTGTAAAGAGTACGGTACCTGCTTTGTCACTTCGGCTAGCAAGAGCCTGAGTGGAGAGAGCGGACAGACAGAGACAAATCACCAGGGTCACAGAGCTAGCGCGTTCCGCAGACATTTTTCAAGTATACAGAGCTTGGCAACTCCGCTGTTTACGTCGCTGTCCTTCAGTTATAGTGTCCGTGGCTGATGCAAGAAGAATCTTAGCACAAGTGTTTCATCAGAAAGCTTGACGAACTAGAACTATTACAGTGGAAAAGTCTTTAATTTGAGATTTCAACGGTAGAATAGTCAGAATAAAGAGATCGTCACGTAAAAATATCTGAATTATGGGATACTAATGGTAGATGAATCGTGAGTGAAACAGAGCTCTCAGCGTTAGCAGGATCAGCACAGCACTGTATCTGGTACTCCTTCTTCTGGCTTTATAAGGTGGTCCGGGCCCTGGTCAGACAATTACAGGGGACAATAGGTAACGTCTCGTCCTGATCACCGCATCTTTCCCCTGACTCTCCGTGCGCTACTGACCCGCTGGCTAGCTTCCGGCCCCGGGCGGGAAGAGGATATTGTGCCGCATCGTTAAGTTACACTATTATCTGGGCTCAAGAGTAGTGCTTATTGGTACAGTTACTGATTCGTGAACAGGCTTGTTAAGTGCTTAATATATTAATTTTTTAGTTGTTAGATACTGTATATATATATATATATATATATATATATATATATATATATATATATATATATATATATATATATATATATATATATATATATATAAACAACAGAGATCAAGATGTGCCAGCCATAATGTCCTTAAAGAAAGGGTGATACGAAACCTCCTTTGTCACCTAGAATATTGCCCTAAATCACTCTGGAAGGATCTGTTATCCTTCTATCATGTTGCACTTTATACGTGTGATCTGAAAACAAAGACCGTATGCTTAAGCGTTAAATAACCTGGTGGAATCAAACCCCTAATTGTTATTGTTCTTTTTTAGAACGCTTGTGGTTATTAGGTAAATGATTTGCCTGCATCCCACATTACACTGTGCAGTCAGCAACAATACAGTAATGCTAAACACGTTCCATCTCTCGCACTTGCATCAGAAATTATCGTCAAAAATAGAGCTTGCATTCCACTTTTCAGTTTTATGTTTATACTGTACATACGACCATAAGATTCACTCCTTAAATCCGACGTTCAGTCGTATTCCTGCTAATTATTAACGATTTCAATTTAGGGAAGACGTGTGGATGTGACAGTCGATGAAGACTGCATTTTAACCCCAACGCTACATATACTTTCTCTAAAGTTTGGCAAATTCGTCGGGAGGTAGCAAGAACATAATGAAATGGAAGTTATTGTGTTGAACGAGTTAAATCGATACTTTGCACCTGTGAATTATATTTAACATGCCACCTTAGATATTTAGCACTTCAGTTCGGTGACGTATTTTATAATTAACTCTTTGTACCTCAAGAAGATTATTCAGGTAATAGTGAGTCACAAAAGCCCAGGATTGCCAATACTGTAACCATCAACTCGCTCATGATCGGAAGAACTCTACTGTTTTATTTCAGCCAATGTTCTACGATTTTTTTCAGCTATGAGGGTCGAGAGCTAGCGATGTTAGGGTCATATTGCAAATGGCGTTGCAGGTATCGTAGTGTGGTAAAGACTACATATTATATAGATAGATAGATAAATAGATAGAGAGAAGCAGGAAGTCAGATGATGAGAAGGTGTTGTGTCTGCGAGAATCGAGCAGTGCTAAACATGCTTACACACTCTTAACACTGAGGAAAGCTGACGACAGCGGACAGTAAGGAGATGATGCAGTTAGCTGTCAGCAGTCCTCTCGTGAACAAAGATCCACGAGGAACACATGTGACACACCCCTGCTACACCAGATTTTAGGAAAGAGAGAGTAGAAGGAGACAAGCGACCCTAGAGAGAGGTCGAGACGGAGATTAGCCTTAGAACAGAGAGAGAGAGAGATAGCGAGACAGGGAGGTAGCTACCCGGGACTTATACTCTTTCCATGTGAGAGACCTGTTTAATATTTCCAAGACAAATAAAAATAGTCTCATACTATTCTTTACCTCTCCCGTCACTATCATAAAGACTTTGTAGTTACTTGTAGAGAAGTATATTTTAGACTTGTGGTCGAGCGGCTTTTATATCTTGTAGTAGCTTCCCCACCAGATGTCATGTAGTGATGGGAGAGGTAAAGAATAGTATGGGACTATTTTTATTTGTCTTGGAAATATTAAACAGGTCTCTCACATGGAAAGAGTATAAGTCCCGGGTAGCTACCTCCCTGTCTCGCTATCTCTCTCTCTCTCTGTTCTAAGGCTAATCTCCGTCTCGACCTCTCTCTAGGGTCGCTTGTCTCCTTCTACTCTCTCTTTCCTAAAATCTGGTGTAGTAGGGGTGTGTCACGTGTGTTCCTCGTGGATCTTTGTTCACGAGAGGACTGCTGACAGCTAACTGCATCATCTCCTTACTGGCCGCTGTCGTCAGCTTTCCTCAGTGTTAAGAGTGTGTAAGCATGTTTAGCACTGCTCGATTCTCGCAGACACAACACCTTCTCATCATCTGACTTCCTGCTTCTATCTATCTATTTATCTATCTATCTATATAATATGTAGTCTTTACCACACTGCTCGGTCGCGCGAAAATGGCGTACCATCGACATTTAATAGTCATAACATATTAATACATACTACATACACATTATAATGAACTTATAAGCTAATTAAGTGAAATACATAATATTGTAAAGTAACATAATTGTATGAATATTGTATACATATATTATTCATAGTAAATAGTGATTATTCAGTAATATTACATTTTAAATAAGTTGTATACATATTTGAATAAATGCATTAAAGTAAATTATTTAACTGTAATACAGTATGTACTTGGGTTATTATAGTGAAATGCATACACGTGTTGGCCTTATAATTGTAGTTACATTTTGTTAATGCAACTATTACATAAGTGTCTTGGCCTTATAATTGTAGTTAAAGTTACATAAAAGTTACATCTTGTTAATGCAACTGTTTTGTCGTTACATAATTGTTACATATCGTTTGTAGGTACATAATTGTAATTAAAGTTACATAAAAGTTACATCTTGTTAATGCAACTGTTACATAATTGGCAAAGTGTAACATAATGCAATCGTTTGTCGTTACATAATTGTTACATATCGTTTGTAGGTACATAATTGTAGTTAGTGTAACATAATGCAATCGTTTGTCGTTACATAATTGTTACATATCGTTTGTAAGTACATAATTGTAGTTAGTGTAACATAATGCAATCGTTTGTCGTTACATAATTGTTACATATCGTTTGTAGGTACATAATTGTAGTTAGTGTAACATAATGCAATCGTTTGTCGTTACATAATTGTTACATATCGTTTGTAGTTACAAAATTGTAGTTAAAGTTACATAAAAGTTACATCTCGTTAATGCAACTGTCACAGAAATGGTACATATTGTTTGTAGTATTGTTTGTAGTTACATAATTGTAATAAGTGTAACATAATTGTAATAACTGCAGTCCTAACATATGCTGCGGTCGATGATAGTGAAGATGTGTCATGCCACTTGTTTGTGGAGACACAATTTGCTTTTTTGTTTGTAGTTTATGTGGTATTTTGACTTATGTAATAACACTTACACTTATTTTCATTTGTTTGTTATGTGATCTTACTCTATTTCTCTTTTTTCTTTCTTACTCTTTCTTTCTTTCTTTCTTTCTTTTCTTTCTTTTTTTTTTTTGTATGGATTGATTTTCTATAGTTTGTTTTTCTTCGCTTGTGTACGCTTTTTCCATGTTCATGGTTGCATAATTGCTGACTAATTTCCTTGAGATACTTTGTTAAAGTTTAGTTTATATTGCACAGATACTACTGAAAATGATATAATATAGTCCCATATTTTGTTATTTTATATAACAATGACACACAGTTTCCTTAGTGATTTATTTTGAATTTTATAACATCGTAACACCCTCTTGTATATTATTTATATCGTTGAAATCTTGATATAGTTTGCATCAGTAACATACTAGAGGATAGCGAAGTGCAGTGTACAAAATAAATCGCCAAGGAAGAAGTGTTACAGCATCTCCAATGTCGCAGAGGACGGCCTCCGATTGCATCATTTCGGAACTACAGACATGTAAAAGGATTATTGACCGTAACTGTACATCTGAGAGTCCAAGGTAATGAGACAGCTTTGCGTCTGTCCAGTTATACCGCATCAGACAGAATGAAGGCCAATCCCCCTGACTGGTGTATGCAAATGCGGTGATGTGGATTTCTTCTTAGGTCGTTTGATTTCCCCCCAAACTGCTCCTTAGGCTGTTTACATTCATTATAATGAGTGTGGCATTATTTGACTGCGTACATTAGAGGGCTGTAGCTGGAGGACCGGTCATTACTTAACATGAACATAAATGCCTTGAGATTTATGCTGAGACCATAGCTGGTGAACAAGGGCCACTTTCTTCAAGTCTGTCCTGGCACGAAATATACACACACCTACAGTCAGTTTTCAGTCTTAACTGTGATTTGTTTAGGTCATATATTTAAATAAGAGTTCTTGTTTGATACTAAATATGCCATAATACTATGCTATGGTATAAATTAGATGGACATGTATTTAAACTTCATAAGACTTTTTTTTTTTTTTTTTAAATCCAAATTGACGATACGGATTCGTAACAGACACATGAAACTAAAGACCGTATGTTCAAACCTTATATCGCAAGTGGAATGCAAACCACCAGTTACAGAGGGTCATTTATGGAGCGTGTGTGGTTATTGCGTATGGCCTGCCTTACTCCCATATTACAGAAAGCAGTCAGCAGACAGGAAGGCCAAACATCTTCCATCTTCGTTATGTACTGTACTTCAGAAATTATCGCAAAGAAATGCGAGTGCGCATTCCATTTTGAAATGTTTAAGTATACGGCCATAAGGAGCGCTGTTTTAGTCAGCCAAAACGATACAAATCCGGCCAAAGTATCAGTGAAACCAGATCGTCTTGCATCTACACGGCCATAAGGATACGAATCCGGCCAATGTATCAGCGAAACCAGGATCGTCTTGCATCTCCCCAAAGGCGGGCTCAGAGTAGTCTAGGAGGTGCCGTATATTCCTGTTTGGAAGTTATACATGGCCAGCATGGATAAGTGAGTATTAAATCTGATGAAATAACGCTATTTATATAAAATCTGATGGCGGGTGAAGAGTATTAAAGATAACTGTAGCGAGTTTAGCACACAGTATCTTTTCGGATAGCCTGTTGACATTACGTAGATTAAAGATGAAAGTGCTCGTTTCAGTCCAAAATTAGTTTTTTTGTTTGTTTTTTTACAAGTCTACGAGCAACTCCCCAAGAATAAGTGTGGGAAGCAAGCAGCACTGGCAACAATGAACATTAACATCAAACATATGTAATTGCACTTCATTAATCGGAAGTTTTTGTGCAGATTACATGGGTTTACCACAGAGCTACATAACTCTGGGGTTTACCAGTGATCTTGGCCTGAGGTGAACATAGCTCGATACGAGGTAAGTTAGTTACTAGTATAGTAAGGGATAGCAAGGTTATTTAGTCTGATTGGTCTTTGTAATTTTTTGATTCTGCTAAGCCAAACTGTTTTTTGCGGGGAAAAGTTAAGTGCCTGAAGCAGCGCTTTGAATTCTGAATTTTAGTTTGAATAAAAAATAATCCTATCAGAATAATTGAACAATAACAAAAAAGTAAGGTTTAATATACAAAATAAATCGCTAAGGAACACTTGCAAGGGAGCCTATTAAACCAACGAGACTACGGACCAAATTAATCGTCTACTTAGAAGACTGTAGCACGTGTTTCTTAGGGATTTATTTTGAATATTATACTTTATTATTTTCTTTTATGATATTAATAGTTTTTGTAATAACATAGTTTGCATAAGTAACGCACAAAAATATATTTGAGGATGGAGAAATAACATGGCAAAGAGTGGTTGTCTCAAAATCTTAAGTTGCCAAACACATCATACTTGTAATCACTACTTAGGCTATGTGTTAATCAGTCCACCAAACCACAGTATGGACACAAGTCCGTAACATTTAAAACTTGAAATATTTAGTGACGCCAGATAGCCCTGTAAAGCTTGCGCTTTGCTCTGCTCATTTGTTTACAAAGCCATCTTTTGTACGGAAGGGCCTGGCCGCAGGCGAAAATCATCTAAACTGCGCATACGCCAGAGAGTCTCGTCGCTGATTGGTCCCTTTTCAGGGGGAGGCAGCCTGAGGGCTAAATACACAAGTTAATATATTACAAAACAAACAAAAATGTTCATATTTCCACTAATAACGAAATTTCTAAATGATGCCCTTTTCTTTTGCCTTTACCCCTGCATCAAGGCCTACCCACTTAGCCTGCTGCAAAGGCAAGTCGTTATTGTAGCTGTGAATATATCAGTATATAGGGTAAAACCTCATATTCCGAAAATTAGACACTAAAACCAGAATAACAAAAACAAGTCCCGGCTCCTGTAGAAAAGGCTAAGAGAAACTCAAGTCCAAACCTGTCGTTTGCAACACGGTTATCAAATTCGTTCATAAATCATGGAATACTAAGAGGGTGAATTTCCAGAACTACACCCTACTCACTCTGAAGCTTTATCTTTTTTTTAATGTTTTATAATGTTATAAGTTCAAATTTGACAATCATTTCTGTCAAAAATGATAAAAATATTACTCTTATACTAACCTAACCAAACTTTATGTAACCCATTGTAGGAAATCCAAATACACAAGAAAATATCATAGAATGACTTAAAAACATCTATCAGTATAGACCTATAGGGTAAAACCTCATATTCCGCAGATTAGAGACTATAACCAGAATAACAAAAACACGCCCCAGCTCCTGTAGAATAAGCTAAGAGAAACGTGCATAAGGTATTTAGCCTAAGAATTTTTGTCGCCCCCCCCAAAAAAAAAATTATATATATATATATATATATATATATATATATATATATATATATATATATATATATATATATATTTAATTCTAAGCCAATCTGACAACTCAAGTCCAAACCTGTCATTTGCAACATGATTGTCAAATTCGTCCATAAATCGCCGAATACTAAAGGAAATATATTTTCAAGCTTCCAAAGCTGTGTGTGTGACAGACAGTACAATAATGACAGACTACCCATCTAAAGCTGTGATAAGCAAAAAGGTTCAAAATTTTGTTAGTTTCTGCTATTGTATTTGCTTAAAATTCTGTTGTTTACATCTGCCAGCTGAGAGAAAACATGGGCCAATCAGCGACGAGACTCTGGCGCATGCGCAGTTTAGATTTTCGCCTGAGGCCAGGCCCTTCCCTTTGTACGAGCGAAGCTTCTTTCGGGTAACGAACAAACGGTGGTTGTTTGTTTTGAAATTGTGATACTTCAGTATAGTGTTTTCCTCGTCTATCTGTTGTGACCACGTGTCTGAAATTTCGGAGCTCTCGGAGATTAGCTATACTGTCACGGTGAGTTTCTTTTTTTTTGGTAAATTTCGCTTGTTTTTGCAGACAGCTCGGGAGCTTCCTTGTCCCCATTAGCAGTTTTTCTTCTTCGGGTACATTTAGTCATCCAGTCATGTTGGCAACGACTGACTGTCTCGTCATCCCCCCAAATAAAATAAGGTATTATGGTTGGCTAACCTTAGGTTAGGTCTAAGGTGGTTTGGAATAGGTTTGTTTAATGTCAAAACACGGCTTTTCTGACGATTTTATGGCTTAGCCCAATTCTTTCATCAGTTCCCGAGGAAAGGTGCGACGTTGTCGAATCATTTCTCGCTGAACTCATTCCGAAGGTAGCCAATAGTGTACCCTATGACCCCGACCCCCCCCCCACCCTCGATAGTGTGCTGGTCCCCGTGGGTAAAATGGAGTAATATCTACATCTATATGTCTGTCTCTCTGTCTGTCTATCTATAATATGGATGGAATTTTAAGAAAAATATCTTTTTGTCGACCTAAGTTACCATCAGGCAGATAAAGGCGAAGTTTTGGCGGAACACACACACTTCCAGGGGCGTTTTCACGGCGCTGGTGTTTTTCTCGTGTCCTACCATGTTATTTATCATTGAAGAAGCACGTCACATGATTGGCATAATGGTGAAACTGCAGGAAAGCTCCCTTGCATAAAATTTACAGTTGTATTTCATCTCGGTAAACTGCAATGTAAATGTCATTGTGGTACCTTCAAGAAGTTGCGGAAATACGTAATTTTAAGATACCAACTAGAAAACCACTAGTTTTACACGCAGATCTTGGCATGCGGCCACCCACCATGTCGGACTTTTAGGTTGATTCGGCTCCAAAGTCAATTCGTCAATAATTTTCGTTCGTCCCTACTAGCCTAATATGACCTAACACATCATAACCTAACCTAAACATACCGTAATTCAATCAGCCTAACTTAACCCAACCGAAGTGTCCTGAACGTTTTGGAGACGAATGAGTTGCATGTCCAAATCGACCCTCTACTCTGTTAAAAGCTAGGCTACATACGACGTCAACAAACCTAACTCTGCTCTTGAGTAAAATCCCAGCTACTTGTTGTTGAGCAACATGTTATTATTGCAGAATATGGATGTTATGAATGTTTTTACAATCTTTAATAACAAAAATGGTATTTCCGAAGAATCTAGATGTCATAAAAGAAATTACAATAACAAGATAATCCCTGTCATAAAATTTTCGTTTGTTAATGAGAGCTCTCCTGCAGTTTGTCCGTATTAGTTAATGTAGAGTATTGGTCAGATTAGTGGCAGTTTTATGGTACAAGCAGTTAGATTTATGTAATCCATTCAGTGGCGTACCGAGCGGGGGGCCCATGCGGCCATGCCCCTCCCCCTTTGCAATCACTCTCTCTCTCTCTCTCTCTCTCTCCTGTATATTTTGTCATACTGTCCAGTATCCCTGTCTATTCTGCTGAAGTTTTATTTAAAAAAAAAAAGTGGGCGTTTGAATTTTAGTAGTATAAGGTTATTGGAGAGACTGAATCATAACTCAGTGGCACAGAGTACTTAAAATGACTTTAGAATATGCCATATTTGTGTCATATACCCATTCCGTATGGCCTCAAAATGATAATAAAATTGGCCAAAATGCAAAATTTTCTCCGGAGAGGGGGGCTTACAGCGTCTCCCCGAACCCCCCAGCTGTACGGGCTCGCTGCGCTCGCCAGTCATGGGCTGCACAGTTAAAAAGATAGGAAAAAAAAGCCCCCCCCCCTTTTGAACTTTTTGGGTACGCCACTGATCCCACTTGCAGATGTACTGTTATTGTTGGAACCCCGTGATTGTTACGGTGCTTTCAATTTCTTGTCCCGGTAAGTATTATCAGGCATTGAGGTTAACAATCTTGTGAAAGGAAATAACCATACTGTAGTAAGTAACAAGAAAGTCGATATGGTGTAACGATTGTCAGTGACTGGAAACTAAATGGGAGTGTTTGAAACACAATTAGGATATCAGAGGGATGCTATTTTGTAACAATTTTGACCCTTTATAATTTCTATGGAGTTCTTTTAATCGTTTGTCCAGTGAGGTACTGTTCTTAATAGTTTATCCTTTGCTGCTGTCATAAGATTTACATGGCACAGGAAGTCTCCCAGTTGTGTAGAGTTTAATGAAGGCACTACCTAACAGCTCTAGTTTGAATTTTCTACGGCACTCCTGGGGAGGTAGTGAGAATAAAATAAGTAGTTACGTTCGTGGCCTGAAAGGGTTAAACCAAAGAAAAAAAGATTTGTTGATCATCCTTTGCCACTCTCAGACGATTTTATATGACGCAGGAAGAGTTCCAGTAGTGTATAGCTTAATGAAGGCACTACCTAACAGCTCTAGTTTTAATTCTGTACGGTACTCCTCGGAAGGTAGTGAAAAGAAGTAGCCACGTTGTATCGGTACACGGCTAGCACTAAATATCGTGCCACCGCTAGCACCAATAAAATGTATCGTCGCACTGCTGGCCACCTTAATGTATCGGTACACGGCAAGCACTAAATATCGTGCCACCGCTAGCACCAATAAAATAATGTAGCCGTTATGGAGTAGCAGTTGACTACATATTAAGTGTTCTGCTGTATAGTATAACTAGACCACCGTGTTGGATCGACGACACTGTCTGTAGTACAAGTCAGCTACTCGCCGTCACTGCCCGACACTTCCCACCAAAGGTCCTCTGCCACGAGAAGGTGGAAGCTGGTCTGTTATTAAGTGGTAGCGTAAGGTGACAGAAATGAGCAGATTAAATCTCTCTTTATTGGGTACAGAATAATATAACTGCGACCCGAGAGATATGTAGGAGCGACACCACCTCCCTTTAAAACTGTAAAACGGCCTCTGACGCTGTACAGTCACCGAGCCGAGTAGGGCGCGGTGCTGAGGTCAGCTAAAAGTGAGGTGCCGAGCATTTACATATACTCTGGGCTTATGCAAAAAGTAGAGATAAATGACAGCTCTACTAGCACATTATACACCTCTATAAAATGGTATTAAGTACATTCACATATACCAACATAATAAATGGTTCCCCAGGACTTTACACTTACGCACTATTCAGATATCTATTCACTTCTCGTAACCTACTTTTTATAATTGAAACAGGGTGGCACTTGTGGTCTGCCATCCACCTTCTTCCTATACCACAGCTAACAGCGAAATGATATTTGGTTGTTCATCATTCACACTTCATTACACACTGTTAATTATGACTAAACAGCTTTAAAAATTATTATGTAAAATATGTGATACTACAACTTCATATGGAAAAAAGATGTTGACACCAGAACATCGCTCGGCCACACCATTGACGTCCTCGTCGACATTGTTGTCCTAACTACCGTGTAGCCTAACCATAGTGTAGGGTAGCTAACTATTCAGGAACATCCACTTGCAATCCGCGAGTACGGACACGTGGTCTCAGTGGGTTCCTTAATTGGCGCCTTAATAGTAGCCTAAACCACAAACACAGGACAAGACCACAATAAGTAGAAGACCAACGCCAGGACCAAAATAGGAAGGAAGGAAGATAGGACAGTACATAAGGCTCTAAATCAGTCCTGTTCAGGTGGGAGAGGAAGGTAAGCTCCTTTACTACATGAGACAGCCTGTTCACATTCAAGAAGTAACATTGTATGAAGGTAAAAAGGGTCGTAATGGGATGAGAAGTTCACTGTCAAAGCTAGATGATGCTTGCTAGGCAGAACTGCTATCTCTTTACTGTGTAACTCACAAAAATCAGGTGCAATATAGTACCCCTTTACTGTAAGGAATTGATTCTGCGAGGCACAAATCACAGTTACATCCTCTGTCTCAGGAAAGTAAAAGAACTGTTTCGCATGAATATGAGCATGGAAAACTGACTTCAATTGAATGGGTTGGAAGGTTAATTTAAATGTTGTTCACAAACTCTACTAGATGGTTGGTAGTCCTAATTATCTCGTTAGCTTTGTTAGTGAACTCATCTAACTGTTTATACACATGCATGATTAATCTATTATTGGCTTTAGCGGCCAGTGTCAAGTCATGCATCTGTCTACCCAATTGCACTACATCCTTATCTAATGCCGTACCAAAGAGTTAGAAAATCCACAAGTCCTCTCTTAGTACGTGCATGGACATGCTTGGAAAGATCAGAGTGTACGTTAGGTAAAGCTACATGCAAGTTAGTGAGCCTGTCGGTGAGCCTGTCTATATGCCTAGTCTGAAGCTCAACAAAGCTTCAGTGTCAGAGTTCGTCAATCGTGGGTTTCGATTAAACATCTTTCTCACTTCCAATAGTTGCTGTCTGAGATTCGACAAGCCCTTGGAGACCTCCTTGACAATATCTGGCGTTTGGAGATAGCCTTCCATTGGATAGTAGACGCATACTGCATCTTCCACTACCACGACTTCTCCAAGTGGGCTCTTCAGTGCTCCTGGCATTAACGCAGTCGTGTCCATGTCCGATGTCGTTCCATAGGTCCACCCCAAGCAACGCACGAGGAGTATGAGCCACAGCCACATTTTTTTCTGCAAGAGTAGATACTCCCTTAATCACTCTTGTTGTGGGATCGTAGCTTGCTGCGATACTCTTGGTTAGGGACAGGTACGGATGACCACATAGACTGCGACGAAGACAGAGGGCACAACACATCAGACGATAGGCCTAGCTCTTGACTTACTAGTTTGATCCTATCAGCATGTACTGCCTCCTGAGTTCCATTAGCTTCATCCTTTATTCATAAGTATTTCCACGTACTCATTCCACAACGGTATATGGTCCGCGGAACTTAGGTCTGAGCTTGGAAATTCTCTCAGGGCTCTGGATTATGACCTTCTGGCCTGCCTGTAACGTCTTTTCTTGACTACCTTTGTGTTGTTTCGCCATCATCTCTGCTCTTAAGGCTTTTAATCTTTTCCGTACTTCACTGTGTATAAATTGGAATTTCAACAACTGTACCTTTGCGTAGTCTTCTTCGTTGTCTACTGGAGTAGGAGGTTCAGCCAACAAATCGTAGGGTAACAATTTCTCTTCTCCATAAAGGATATAATGAGGAGACTTCCCAGTTGATGAATTTTCTGAGGAGTTGATGGTCGCCGCTACATGTGGTAACCAGTCTTCCCAGTTATACTCCTGATTTGAGGTTATTACTGGTCTCAAGACTTCCAGTATCTTCCTGTTTGTTCTCTCCACCAGGCCATTGCTCTTAGGACTGTAAGGCGTTACAAAAACTTGCTTTACTCCATACATACGACAGATTTCTTGTAACACCTGGTTACGAAATTCACTGCCATTATCGCTGAGCAATACCTTAGGTGTAGAGTATGGACAAATCACTGAAGTCACAAAAGCGTGCGCCACCTCCTCTGAAGTTTTCGTCTGTAAAGGTGCTAAAACAGTGAATCGTGAGAAATGGTCCACTGCCACCAGTACATAACTTGAACCTTGACGACTTCTCGGCAACGCTAAGAGATCAATGGAGACTGTATCCCAGGGTTTTTCCGGTAGAGGATACTCTAAGATGGGAGTCGAAAGTCCCGTCGTTCCTCATATTTCCGCGCATTTGACACATTGACTGACGTGGGCTTCTATGTCCTTCCTCATGGTCGGCCAATAGTATTTCTTTCTCGCCTCACGTATGCATCTATCGCGACCGGGATGACCCGCTTGAGGTACGTCATGAACTAACTGTAGCACGGCTTGCTGTAAGGTAGCAGGAACAACCAACTGATATCCAGTGTCCTTCCCTGGGGGTTGCTTATACAAAAGACCCTGTTGAAGATGGAAGTGAGTCATTGGTACTGGGAGTTCAGGTAGACAAGTCTCGTCGCCAGACTCCAAGGCATAGATGACTTGAGACCACATTGCATCATTACGTTGTTCCGCTTTTACCGTGTCTGAGGAATACTCAGCAAGAGCAACATCCTCGGCTATGGTAGCAGCAATGTTTCTACTCAACGTGTCGGCTACAACATTTTGACGGCCTGGTCAATATCTGACCTCTGGATCAAACTCCATTACCTTGCCAAACCAACGCGCAACCTTACCGTGCAAGTTTTTTTCCTTTAAACAAGTCGCGTACGGGTGCATGGTCAGTTAAAACAATTATCCGGTAGCCAAAGATAATATCCCGGAAATGTCCTAACGCCCACACGACTGCTAATGTCTCCAAATGTGTCGTCGAATAGTTCTTCTCTGGGGGTCTTAATGCCCTACTAGCATAGGCTATGGTATGTGTCTTTCCTTGCTCATCCTTCTGCTGTAACACCGCTCCCAGACCCAGACCAGAGGCGTCCGTGCACAGATAGAAAGGTTGAGTATAATCAGGAAACGCTAATACGGGTGTTTCTGACATGGCTTGTTTGAGCTCGTTGAAGCTTTTCTCTTCCGAGGGTCACCATTTCCATGCAGCGTCCTTCTTAAGTAGCGTTGTTAAAGGTGATGCTATGATGGCATACCTGTGGACAAAACTCCTATAAAAGCCAGTGAGGCCTAGAAACAATCTTATCTGATCCTTGTTCTGTGGTGTAGGAAAATAGGTCATCTAGATACGCTAAGACGTCTTGCCCTAACATCTCGCCAAACAATTGGTTTATCATCCGCTGAAATGTTGAAGGAGCATTACTCAGTCCAAAAGGCATCCGGAGAAATTCAAAGTGCCCACGGTGAGTGCTAAAAGCAGTAATGGGACGCGGCTCTTCAGTCAGCTCCACCTGCCAATACCCTGACGCTAGATCCAGACAAGTAAACACAGTATTCCCTTACCTAATGATTGAAGTAAGTCTCGCAGATGCGGAATCGGGTAACGATCCGTTACTGTTTGTTCACTTGCCGAAAATCCACAACAGGTCTCACACCACCGTCCTTCTTAGGCACTAGAAAGAGTGGTGCATCAAGGCGAGGAGGAAGGCTGGATAACGTCATCACGAAGCATCCTTTCAACTTCCTCATCCACTGCTTCCCTTTGGCTGTGCGGTAGACGGTATGCGGGCACATAAACTGGATTTGTACCAGGGCACAAACCAATATGATGCTTCACCCTATCCGTCCTACCCAGCGCTTCTCCTGGAAGTGCTACTACGTCGGAAAATTCTCTAAGGAGGGCTAGGAGTCGTGTTTTATGGTCTACATTATCCGTGACCTTCACATATTGCTCCAGCTGTTTTCCTTAGCCAGACGTACGGGTTCCGACTGAGTCGTTGCTTGAGATGTAACTACAGGAGATATCACCGGCACGTCGTCGACTTCCTTTATGGGGGCACCATAGCACATCAAGTCGCCTATATAACAACCATCTCTGAGCTTAACTGCGCCACCACTCATATTTGCGATGAAGAGGGGCGTCTTCTGGTCTTGGCCAACGCTAGTCAGAGTTGATTCCAGCGACAATGCCTTATGTTTTACAGTCTCAGTTAAGCATGCTACATCAGTTCCCACCGACACGTCAGGTACTCGGACAGGAATTTTACAGACAGTTCGACTGGGTAAGTGGTGATTACCACTCACTATAGCCCTGACTTTCTTCCAGTCCATACCCTCCGCTTCGTGTGCATCCGGGGACTCCCTTGACGCTTCACTTGTCGGGGTCACAACTGGTTGGACGGCTCCTGATTGGATGCCAGTTCCAGTTCGTGTTGCTGAGGGATTAAGGCCTACAAACTCTTTCCCATTAAAGGAAATGGAATGTCTTTGAGAGTGTATTACTATATCATACTCCTCCATGGTTTCAAAGCTTAACAGCCCATCAGCTGGCAGAGGAAAATCCTCAACCACATAAAATGTAGCACGTAACAGGAGATCGTTTTTCTGCCCTCAATATCAACGGCACCTGGCTTACATCTTCATTCTACTCCCTGTCACACCTGTCAACATTACATCAGGTGGTGATAATGTCCAGTTTGTTAGAGGCATTTCACCTTTAAGTCTTTCTAGTGCTTTACTAGAAATAATGTTTGTACATGCCCCTGTATCTACAATCAGGGACACTTGACCTTTCCCTATGATCCAAGGAATAGATAATAAGTCCACCTTAGTAATAGCTGCCACACACACCGGTGGATTGTACTATTTTAATTACTTTTGCGCGCGGCCCTGAGCTTCCCCCGAACTAGCTGGGTTCCCTAGTTTCTTCCTCTTTTCAATGACAAAGGGGCAACAGTCCGTTTCATGAGGACAGTGCCCATGTATGGCATACCATCTTTTCACCTCTGGCTTAACAGCCTTGGTCCTTTGCTGTGGAGAACTAGTAACTGTATCTCTCCAGCCCGAAGTTTGCAAGGCTTTGCTAGCTTCTGCATAGCATATGCCTGCCTTCGCCAAAGCCTGACTTTCAGTACAGTTAGGATGCTGCTGTACTATATCAGTAGCCAGATTAGGTACAGGTATCTGCCACAAAGGAGGAGGGTTAGTCTGACCTTGCATGCCCATATTGTTAGTCATGCCCCAGGTATTTGGACAAGGGCCCTGGATTTGCATGCCAATATTAGTATTCATGCCCCATTGTTTAGGATTCTGGGTTTGCATGCCAATATTAGTATTCATGCCCCATTGATTAGGATTCTGGGTTTGCATGCCAATATTAGTATTCATGCCCCATTGATTAGGATTCTGGGTTTGCATGCCAATATTATCTGTGTTTATACCCCATGCATTTGAATAAGGAACAGAAAATAAATTCTGTCCAAAACCTTGTGGTGTACTAAAAACATCTGAAGTATACACAGGTATGTGAGTGGTTGTAGTACTATCACTAATGACTGGATTTTGCATATCCTGAGTGACCAAAGGTACTGTTGTAGTCTCAACTTCCACAGTCTCCTCACTAGGATTACCCTCACTAGCAAGACTAGTGGCCATTTTGGATCTTGATTGCTCTGGGACTGTTGAATAAGTATGACCAGAACGCAAATACAAAACGTTCAAATCCTCATCCAGTCTTTCAGAAATATCCTCATCACCTTGATCCTCAATATGTCCTTCACTCATTCTATATGTCTGAGCACTTTTATTTGATGTATCAACCCACTCATAAAATTCTGAGTCTAGCGGGATTGGCTTATCTCTTTCCCTAATTCTACGTCCCCACTTTTTCATTGTATCCATCCAACCTTGCCAGTAATATTCCCCTCCCAGTTACAGGAAGATAAACTGACATAAAAAAAGGATAGTTATGGTAAGTGACAGAACGGAACACATAAAATACAGAAAGTATATTTATTTCAAGGGAATTCTGAGAAACCTTTATTTCCACTCATCAACTAACTAACGTGTGTTGATTCAAGTGTGTGTGTGTGTGTGGATTAATGCATGGACACTACCTAGATGTGAAAGTCCAGGATGATGTTCCACATTCCACACTCCACCAGACTCCTCCAACCACACACGACAGCCCGCTCGCTGTGGGAGTTAGCAAGCGAGTGGTTCGCCCTGCGTCACGCCAGGCCCGCCGCTTTCGGTCTCCCTCGGCTCGGTTCGGCCGTCCGCGCCAGTTGCTAGAAGTCGCTCGCTAGTTGACCCACTCCTCACCGCACTGGCTTGAACTCTCCTTATCTCGCCTCTCGCACACGAGAGCAAGATTCTTGCCAGTTTGCGTTTGAAGATGGAGATATCTCACACACCACAGGGCGAGATAACTGCCAGTTTGTGCGTAAGATAGGAATCTCGCACTGGCAGAATAATGAGAGGAATTAATATGCACCACTCCAGTTTATCTGCTCCACTTAACTCACTGGTAATTAGTCCCCTTACAACAGTAGAGTAAGATTTTCTGTTTCACCTTCAGGAACGAGCGATTGCAAGGGTTACTGGTGCACAGCATAAAGCCCTTTAGCACGTATCGTATCCCAGCACTGACACCAATTTAATGTATCGGTACACGGCTAGCACTAAATATCGTGCCACCGCTAGCACCAATAAAATGTATCGTCGCACTGCTGGCCACCTTAATGTATCGGTACACGGCAAGCACTAAATATCGTGCCACCGCTAGCACCAATAAAATAATGTAGCCGTTATGGAGTAGCAGTTGACTACATATTAAGTGTTCTGCTGTATAGTATAACTAGACCACCGTGTTGGATCGACGACACTGTCTGTAGTACAAGTCAGCTACTCGCCGTCACTGCCCGACACTTCCCACCAAAGGTCCTCTGCCACGAGAAGGTGGAAGCTGGTCTGTTATTAAGTGGTAGCGTAAGGTGACAGAAATGAGCAGATTAAATCTCTCTTTATTGGGTACAGAATAATATAACTGCGACCCGAGAGATATGTAGGAGCGACACCACCTCCCTTTAAAACTGTAAAACGGCCTCTGACGCTGTACAGTCACCGAGCCGAGTAGGGCGCGGTGCTGAGGTCAGCTAAAAGTGAGGTGCCGAGCATTTACATATACTCTGGGCTTATGCAAAAAGTAGAGATAAATGACAGCTCTACTAGCACATTATACACCTCTGTAAAATGGTATTAAGTACATTCACATATACCAACATAATAAATGGTTCCCCAAGACTTTACACTTACGCACTATTCAGATATCTATTCACTTCTCCTAACCTACTTTTTATAATTGAAACAGGGTGGCACTTGTGGTCTGCCATCCACCTTCTTCCTATACCACAGCTAACAGCGAAATGATATTTGGTTGTTCATCATTCACACTTCATTACACACTGTTAATTATGACTAAACAGCTTTAAAAATTATCATGTAAAATGTGTGATACTACAACTTCATATGGAAAAAAGATGTTGACACCAGAACAACGTTCGTGGGCTGAAAGGGCTAAACCGAAGAAAAAAGATTTGTTGATCAGCCTCAGTCTGTTTGGCCGAGCACACCCATCAACCATAGCCAGGCAACAGCCCATGCAGGACTGTCCCATCCAGTGGACCGATATTTCTTTGCAACTAACAGCATCTTTCCACGGCAAGGCACCGGGAAATGTGTGGAACTTTGGTACCTGGGTGAATGCCACAATTGCGTTTCCACCCACATAACAGGGGCACTATGTTAGGATCCACTTCACCCCATGATCTGGTAATACTCGTATGGTTACTATCCATCGTGGCAAATGGTTTCCTAAGTTACAGGAAACCATTAGACTTGTCACTCAGTGTAGAGCCACCTGAAATGGATAGAAGAAACCAAGCTGGACAAGTTTTGTTGTCCATAGTGATATGAATTTTTTCGAAATAGTTTTAATTGAAATCCAGATAGTCTTCGTATATTTGCAAAGCAAGCTCGGGAGCAATCTTGGTGGTGTACAGTATATAGGTACAGCATTTGCTTTGATAAGTTGAAAATGGCCAGCAAGGTCAAGTGAATATTGATTGTCTCATGTTTACATTAAATAAGATCACGGAAGAGTATTAGCGAAGAATAGATATAATTCAGCACAAAACACCGATGGGGCGTGTCGTATTTGCTTACACTGCTTACCGGTAGCTTAGTAACGAGTAATTGTTTCAGCTCAGAGTTTTCTTGGGCATTTATGCACTAGCAGGCGTACAGTATAGAAGCAGGCAGTTGTAATCGACTCTATGATAGCCGGACAATTTTTCGTACTTACCTGATTGATTTCCCTGAATACTTAGATGGGTTACCAACAATCTGTACTTAAGGTGACATGGATTGATAATGTATGTGCAACCAGTACCGCAGTTAGCATAGCCTAGCAAGGTTAGTCGACGTGATCGATGGCCGTAATTCTTTCGTTCTCCTACGCCAGCCTAAAGGACGGCCGAGGCGGCTCGAGAACGCTTCGAATCTTTCAGAACACCAGGTTGGTCGTCAAAAATGCTGCATATATTAATATCGATCTTTTTACAGTGGTTACCAAAGTCATCATTTAAGTTATCATTCTGTTCCTTCACAAAATGGGATCTTCTGAAGGTGAATGAAGCTTCTGGTGGTTCCAATAATAATAATAATAATAATAATAATAATAAAGCATTGTCGTGGTCGCTCAGAAGCCTGTAATCCAGCAGCCCTTACAATCCTTTTCCTATACCGTCAAGATAGGCGAGTGCTGCAAATTACTATCCGTATTATTTCCTGTATTGTATTTTGTTCTTGTGTTTCTGGTATTATTATCTGGGACAGTAACTTGTATTTTAAATGATCATGCTGTGTTTTCTGTGTATTCAACTGTATTTTCAGCTGTATTTTCTTGTTCTGTTTGTTATTATTGTCCAGGACAGATACACAGTCATGACCAGTTCCCTTATGTAAGATAGGCTTGTTTTTTGCAGGACGAGCTAGAGATACGGGAATACTCTGCACTCTCCTTTCAGTGTCCATCTTGTTAAATCAGAAATACATGATACCCTTCCTCCCATAACAAAGATCTGTTTATAGAAAAAAAAAAAAAAAAAAGAGAGAAGGGAAGATTCAGTACTCTGCTTGCTCTTCCTGCGGAAACCAAGGCACAGTTACTCCAGAGAACTGAGAACAAATTTGTTTGTGTATCCGGACCCAGGGTATCTTATGTGTTATATGATCTTGCTGTTTGCAATAATTTGTTTTTTATTTTTACGCTTTTCTTTTGTTTTGTTTCATGACATTTCTCCATTTACTAGGTTATACTGAACAGACTTTCATTAATAGCCAAATTATTTTCTGTTTATTCATATTTGGGAATTTAGACAAGTAATTGGCAAGTACCAGAATGGCGCTATTTTCAGTGTTAACATGAACAATATTTATTAAATACAAATACTTTAAGTCTACAATTTACGTGTTGCAAGTTTTTACAGGACGGTCGAATTAACCATAAAATATAACTGTGATTTATGTTAACTACTAGATTATATAAGAACGTGACTTCAGCGTCTTTCTTCAACAGAAAAAAATTCCAGGCATACCGGTAACCAAAACCACCAGGCCTTCACGTGGGTAGATGTGATTAAGACTGTGTGCGTGTACTTGTGATAAACTGAGGGTATAGGTGTTTTTGCGACTCCATTTGAACCCATACCAGTGCTTAGTAACGTATATCTGACTCAAAGCTATACAAACCAGATAAGCATAACCAAACTTTGTCAGAGCGGTACTACTTGCAGTGAGCTTAATGTCGAGAGAGAACGGTACGATATGTAGATCATAGAGAAAAGCTCGAACACTTTTAGGCTGAAGGAATTTAGTTTCCACTGATTAGTAAGTCCTCGTTTTAACTAACCAGCTATCATTCTCTTACTGCCAGAACAACAGGGTGATTCATTACTCTGAGTCACAAAAATAATGTTAAGTATATGTTTTAATTAGTAACAAACCAATTTAAGTGAAATTTGGTACTAACTTCATTTATTTTATTTCAGTCGGCAGTTCCATCAAAATTTTATAGCAAGAGTCCTTCAGCGCTTTAACATATAATTAAACTCGTTCAAAACTAGGGAATTTTCGGTGCAACTTATCCACTGGGATGGTTGTTTTCTCCCTAATATTTTTTCCTGTTGAATAATCAGGTGTGCGAGGTTTAAGTTCATTTCTCTAATGGTGACTGCACAACTAGGAAAAATTCAGAAGTAAATTGAGATACAGTAATTGAAAATATGCGATCAGATATCGAGAACGGCTTGGTCATTTCAGTACAGCTAACCTAATGATGGGTACTGGACCCAGCACAGGTGATAGAGAATCATTTCACTTACGGCTTAAACCTCTTTAAGCTAACATTTCGGGGAGTTTCTCAAATGCATTGAATGACAGACACAGACCAAAGTTTGTAAGTACAGAGTTTCATTTAAATCCGGACACCAATTACAGATATACTGGCATTATTTTGGAATCTCAGAGTAGTGAATCACCCTGTATTATCTACAGTATATGCTAATTACAACTGTCATAAACGCGATCATCTGTACTAATTACACCCGAACATGTTCACCACATTACACCTCTTCCATCACTGCATCACCCATACCGTTTTAATTACGTCTCTGATATCACTGTGATTTTCACCTGTTCTTTGGTGACTACTCTCGGAATGAATGGCTACACTGCTTCGCCTACTATCATAATTATATTGATAACAGTCGTCACATATGCTTATCACCCCATGGTCTGCTCCATCATACATTTATGGCTTTAATTGTTTAACTGATATTTAGCATCACATGGTATTCTTCCAACATAAATCTGTGGCCTGAATTGGTTAACTATTGATTTATAGCTGTAGCGCATACATGCTCCCTACGTGTCAACAAGTGGGTTGGTGGAGGGTTAGTGCCCCTCCCCGTAAAACAACTAACTCAAAGTCAGATGGCCACCCCTTACGGGATTATGGCGTCTGGCAATAGATAGATAGAGGCTCAGCAGTGAATAAACGTTGTACTCCCTCGTACGGCAGGTAAAGTGGACATTTGTTCATTGTAACACCGGTTAGTAGGAGCTCCGATCATCCCAGTATCATTATAGATTTTTAAAAGCAATTACTGTAATGTAATTCATGGTATAAGAGAGAAAAAAAAGCTGTGAGGAACCTTAAATGTGTACGGAATAGTTTGAGGACAACAGCCTTGAGGTGGGATTCTCAAGACGTAACGATCATCCTCTTTCGTTACTTTGATTTCTTTTTGCGGGAAGAAGTAGACCAATGGGTCGATTCTACGCCAATCATTTCGTGGTCGTCCTACAGAAAAAGGGTATAGCCTACGATACTTTTTCTACAAAACTAAAATTTGTTATTCCAGTAGGGACTAAAGACATGGATAGATTGACACTGTCCACGTCCTTATTGGAAAAAAAATATGAGTTGCGGGAGGGAGTTGATCGTAACTTTGTGAATCTCAAACCTGGTGTGCACTGAAGCGTTGTGGGTGAAATGGTCTAATTGGGAAACATGAATGACTCTCTCGCATCAGCAGTAGCCTACACATACCGACCACTGGGCTTACACGACATGGATAAGTAGACCGGATACAGAGAGAGAGAGAGAGAGAGAGAGAGAGAGAGAGATTCATCTAATCTCGATTTTTGAGACAGCAAACTATGAAGTGGAGAGGGATTTTTTCAGTCGCATTTGCTTCATCTTATCGTGCCCCATCTGGGCCGTAGAGTCCTGAGGGTAGGCTACTCAGTTACAAATCACGATAAACGGTACAGTACATGTGACAGAAGGCGACAGGAGGAGTTGGATAGGAATGATTAATCGTTGTAATCCAAGTGGAGGTAAGAGATTTCGTAACACCTCCTGCCTGGCAATTTTTTCCGCACTGTTGTCAAACTGTGTCGATAATAAAGCGAATAAATAGCCTACAGTATGTTGTTCGAGTTTAATATGCAGAGTTTATCGCTGAGAAAGAGGCACTGCTAAGTCTTCTCCATGTTATGTACAGAATAAATCGCTAAGGAAGAGACGTTACGAAATTTTCAAAGACACTTAAAGTACGTCACATGGTTTCAAGACAGTGTAAAAAAAGTTATTAACAGCGACTATATATACCTGGAATTGCCCTTCTCTGATTTATATCACAGAAGGAATGACAACAGAATTTTAGGTCTCCCCGCCCGTCTGAGCATGAAGGAAGGTTATGATTGTGATGATGATTATGGTGATGATGATGGTGATGGTGTAATTATCTCTTATACCGGTATCTGTTTTCTTCATTTCTCCCATCTCTTCTTCGACATATCCTTCCGTTCTTTCCATTTACCATTCTTTCTGTTCGTCATTCTCTTCGCTATCCTTTCGCTTTTCTCTCCTCTGGGATTGCCTTTGATTTTTTTTTCCCTGTATATCTTCATTTAGCTTTGTATTTTGCTACTTTTCGTCTTTTTTGTGCATTTTCTTTCGTACCTTCTCTTTTCTATCCGTTACTCTCATAGGCTTCATTCCTTTATGCCCCCGTTGTTCTTATCTTTCCCTCTCCTCCACACGTCCTTTCAGTATTCTCATACCTTTCCTTTCATTCATTTCCTCTCGTCCTAGGCACTCTTTCCATCTTCCCTCCCGTCCCTCCTCCCAAGCCTCTTCTGTCATTCCTCCCCCAATTTCCTTCCATTTATCCTATTCACAGCATATTTTTTCATATCAGTTTTTCTTTCACTCGTTTTTTTCGTCTAACCTTCTCCTGTCCTCCTCTCAGCTGCTTCTCTTTACACTTTCCTCTTCTTTGCTTTTATCCTATATTTTTCCTGCATCATCTTCCTACTCTCCCGTTCGGTCTAACCCTGTACTTTCCTCTTCACTTTTCTCCTGATGCCATTCTATCTATCTTTCTATCTGTCTGTCTATCTGTCTGTGTGTCTATCCATCTATCCATCTTTCTACTTGTCTCTCTATCTACCTATCAATCTGTCTATCTTTCTATACACAGAGGTGTCCGGCAATGCCCCGGTAAAATCCTGTAACCGTGCATAGTGGCATAATGGCATTGCCTGGACCCCTGGACGGACACTCCCTTTATGGAAGAAAACCCCCAGATGTCCCATTTTACCCATTGAACCCATGTTCCTCCTTGGGTCCATTTCCCTAGGGATATATTTCCCATGGACCTATTCCTGACATGGACCCATTTTCCCACTACTTACCCACCCGCCAAGCCTGCCCTCCCACTCTACCCGCCTTGCCCACCCCATCAATCCGTCCACCCGTCCGACCCGTTGTAGCTAACTATATTAAGTTGAAGTAAAAAACTGGTAGGAGTAGACAGTAGCACCAGTCGAGCAGGGCAGTACTCCCAAGGTGGATGGAAAACTGATGACAGGGAGAGCTAGAGCTCCCGTTTCATCAGCCCTTGGGACTAGGTCCCGACCATCCCCTTTTCAGTGTCTTGGTAACACAGAGAGTAGGCCAGCATGCTCTCCTATACAAGTTTCTCTATCAACACCAAACTACATGCACAGTACACACCGCACTTCCTTTTCCAAAATTTTGAAAATTCATGGCAGCGCAACACGTGGCCTTGGAGTCCCCGGGGGGGGGGGACCATAAATGCTCCCACCTTCCGCCCCTCTCCCGGTAACGACTCGAGCTGCCTGGAACAACTGTCTGACTCTCTTCTTCTTCATTTCTGCAACATTCGCGGCCTTTCTTCTAACTTTCGCTCTGTTGAGCACCACATCTCTGAACCTCACCTTCTTTTTCTGACTGAGACTCAGCTGTCTGAGGCAACTGACAGCAAACCCTCTTCTGTATCCTCCTACTTTCTCTATACTCATTTCAAAGCCAAAGGTGGCTGTTGTGTATATATACACAACGACTTATCTTGCTTTCGTTTTCCTGAACTCGATTCTTCTGAATTCACTGCACTCTGGCTTCGGCTTTCCTGTCATTCTCTGACTAAATATATCTGTGCTGTCTGCTTATCTCCTGATTCTACTGACTATCAAAAATTCTTTGACTATCTTACTTCTACGATTTATCGCATTCTATCCATTTCTCCTTTCTCTGAAATCTCCATTCTAGGAGATTTCGATGTTCACCACCACCTTTGGCTCTCCTCTCCTTTCACTGATCCAGCTGGTGAACAAGCCTACACCTTTTCCATCCTTAATGACCTAGAGCAGCTTGTACAGCACCTTACCCGTATCCCTGACCACCTTGGAGAGAGCTCCAACATACTTGACCTCTTCCTTACAACGAATCCTTCTGCTTACACTGTTAATCTTTTCTCTCTGTTGGGCTCCTCCTATCACAACCTTATCACCTTAACCTGTCCTATCGCTCCGGTACGGTCTGTGGACCCTCCAAAGAAACGTCGTCTGTGGCACTTTGGAGCTGCAGATAGGGAGGCCCTCAGGCAGTACTTCTTTGATTTTCCCTGGAATGATTATTGCTTCCATGGCCGTGAGCCATCTGAGTGTGCCTTGCGCATTATGGAGGTTATTCTCTCGAGCATGGAAGCATACATTCCTTTCTCATATCCTTTGACTAATGCAAGAAAGCCTTGGTTTAATCACGCTTGTTTTAATGCTGTCCGCAACAAGGAGAGGGCCTTTAAAAGGTACCGGAGCCAACCCACCCCTGAATCACATCTTTTATATGTTTCTGCCTGAAATCGTGCTAAGTCTGTTCTTCACTCCGTTAAAAATAATTTCATCCGTACTAAATGCTCTCAAATCTCCAGCTCGAATTCTTCCCACTCCTTCTGGCACCTTGCCAAAAACCTTTCTAACAACTTTACCTCATCATCTTTCCCTCCTCTTTCCTACTCTGATGGCTCTGTAGCTATTTCTTCTACTGATAAAGCAGATCTCTTTGCTCAGACTTTCTCCTCCAATTCCACCTTAGACGATTCTGGTGCTGGTCCTCCATCACTTCCTCCCTCTGACTTCCTCATGGCTGACATTAAAATTTCTTCAGTTGATGTATTTTCTGCCATCACTGGCCTCAATACTAATAAGGCATATGGGCCTGATGGAATCCCTCCTGTTGTTCTCAAGAACTGTGCTTCTGTGCTTACACCCTGCCTAGGCAAACTCTTTCGCCTTTGTCTATCAACTTGTACCTTTCCATCTTGCTGGACGTTTGCTCTCATTCTGCCAGTCCCAAAGAAGGGTGAACATTCCCAACCCTCTAACTATCGTCCAGTTGCTTTAACATCTTGTATCTCAAAAGTTTTTGAGTCAATTCTTAATAGAAAAATTTTAGAGCATCTTTCCTGTCACTACCTTCTTTCTGATTGTCAGTATGGGTTCAGTCAGGGACGCTCCACAGGCAATCTTCTCATCTACCTTTTGGACTCCTGGTCGTCCTCCTTTCGGGACTTTGGCGAGAGCTTTGCCATTGCACTTGACATCTCAGAGGCTTTCGATCGAGTCTGGCATAAGTCTTTAATTTCCAAACTGCCCTTTTACGGTTTCTGTCCTTCTGTCTGTGCCTTCATCTCTAGCTTCCCTTCTGGTTTTTCTATAGCCGCTCTTGTAGACGGCCATCGTTCTTCTCCTAGATCTATTAACAGTGGTGTTCCTCTGGGCCCTGTCCTATCACTAACTCTCTTCCTTTTGTTCATCAATGACCTTCTGAGCTGTGCATCTTGCCGTATCCACTCGTGTGCTGGTGACTCCACCCTTCATCTTTCCATTCGGTTCCCGCAACGTCCATCTCAGCAGTTGCTTCAGGAAACAAGGGATGAGGCAATGGCACACCTAATGTCTGACTTGGCTCGTATCTCTGACTGGGGAAAAAATAATCTGGTTGTTTTTAATGCATCAAAGACTCAGTTTTTACACTTATCAACCCGACAAAATCTTCCACAGGTATATCCACTAATGTTTAATAGTATTCAGCTTAATCCTGCATCATCCTTGAACATGCTTGGGGTTTCATTCACTTGGGACTTATCTTGGAAAGATCATATTACATCTCTTGTAAAATCTGCTTCCAGGAGATTAGGTGTGCTAAGCCGACTCCATTCCTTCTTTACCCCTGCACAACTGTTGACTCTATACAGGCGTTTTATTTGCCCCTGTGTGGAGTACAACTCTCTTGTGTGGGGAGGCTCCCCACATACAGCTGTTCTCAATAGGGTGGATCGAGGGCTTTTCGTCTCATTAACTCTCCTTCTCTTGCTGACTCCCTTCAACCTCTGTCTCTTCGCCGCACTGTTGCATCTTTGTCTCTTTTCTGTCGCTACTTCAATGGTCACTGCTCCTCTGAACTGTCTGCATGCATTCCTCCACATCTACGACGGGCGCGTAGCACCCGTTTAGCAGCAAACTCTCATCCCTTTTCTGTCCAACTCTCTAATGCAAGAGTTGATCGTTATTCCCAGTCCTTCATTTATGCAACAGGTCAACTCTGGAACTGTCTCCCTCTGTCTGTATTTCCTGCTTCCTATGATCTCCAGTCTTTCAAACTCAGTGTGTCCAGGCATCTCGAAATGATCGGATCTTGAATTTGGCTCTCTCTTGTATTTTGTTTTTCTCTTGGAAGGAACAATTTTGCGGGCTCGTGGCCTTTGGTTCATTCTTCCTCACATAAAAAAAAAAAAGTGGGGGCAAGTGGGTTTTTTCACGATCCACTCACTCGATGTAGTGCTGCCCTCGGGTGACTGATCTTTCTTCTCGGCCTTCCATTAATAGACTTAGTATGTATGTATGTTAATCTTGGCCTTCAGGGGGACCGCTTTAGCAGCCGTAATGTGCACCTCTAAATTCGTTGTATTTATAATGCGATGGAGAAGGGACCAAAGGCTAGAAGCCCTCAAGATTGTTCCCTCCAAGATAAAAACAAAAACAAGATTATAGGGAGCCAAATTCAAGGTCCTTTCATTTCGAGATTCCTGAATACTTTGGGTTTAAAAGACTTGGGGTCATAGACAATAGGAAATACAGACAGAGGAAAACAGTTTCAGAGTTGACCTGTTGCATACATGAAGGACTGGGAGTAACGGTTAACTCTTGCAAATGATAAAGCTGTTTAGAGAGTTCTGTATGCATCCCTCTCGATTGCCATGGAGAGCATACACAAACTTTCTCTATAATATATACATACTGTATGTACAGTATTATATATATAACTAGCAGGCATACCCGGCGTTGCTGGGCAAAAAGGCGAATACTGTAATTTTTTTTTTTCTAGTTCAGTCTTTCCTTTTACTCAAAGACCATGTGCCTCTTATGCTATTGAAGAGGGATAAATTATTAGAGCTCCAGGAACTTTCTATTTCAACTTTCACAGACTAACGCACAGTATTTGTGTGCACTTGTTTACTGTTACTGGTGACCTCAAATGACCTCCGACCGGTGACCTCAAATGACCTCGAAGGTCAACCTCACATAGCCTGTGTCCGAACTGGAGGTCATGTGAGTCTCCGTGACAAAAATTTGGCTGCTGGGTCCAGTCATTCAAGCGTGTATTACCGGTGACCTCAAATGACCCAACCAGTGACCTCAAATGACCTCGGAGGTCAACCTCTCATAGCCTGTATTCGAACTGGAGGTAATGTGAGTCTCCAAGCCAAAAATTGGGCTGCAGGGGCACCCGGCGTTGCCCGGGCCATTAGGCGAATACTCTACCGGTGACCGTAGATGACCCAGATCTGAATCTTGACTCCCCTAAAACCATCGTTGGGCCACCCTGATTCAGAATATGTATGGATCTGGGAGTCTCTGGCCCTTGGTTTGGGCGTGATTGAAGGACAAACAGTCAATGGTACTCCTTTCTCTCTCTCTCTCTCTCTCTCTCTCTCTCTACCGTACCGTATATATATATATATATATATATATATATATATATATATATATATATATATAAAATCTATCTATCTGTCTATCTATCTATCTATCTATATATCTATATATATATCTATATATATATATATCTATATATCTATATCTATATATCTCTCTCTGTCTATATATATATATATATATATATATATATATATATATATATATATATATATATATATATTTATTGTGCACTTACCCTTCTCAGCCCCTTTGTCTCTTACCCCACTCGTTCTTCTATGTTTTTCCTCTCGTCTTACCTTTTTCTGTTGTCTATCATGTCAGCTGTACAGTATCAGTGTCATTGGTGCTTGAGTGGGAAGCCTTCACGCGCTGGCAGATGTAGTCGGGCAGCTCCATTGCCCGGTTATACATACGACCCTCAGCTCCCACCCTACCTCCTGAAATGAGGGTCGCGGACTACGGGAGAAGGGCGCTTTAACCTTCAGTCCACCGTGTTCATGTTCCGATGGGCGTGAGGCAACAACAACAATAGCCATTTTGTTAACTTTCCTATTCATATAGCACTTTGGTTTGTTTGGACATTCGCAGGCCATGTGATACCATAGTGTGGTTTGCTTGTTATAGTATATTTCACAGTGACAGCATAATTCGTCCAGCTGGTTACTTACTTGAGAAAGTGCCATACAACTGAATAACTGATCAAAGTACCTAAATGGTAGCGTGAATGAGCCGCGTTAATGATAACCGTGTATAATCTACACGGGAAATACCTCAGGACGCTAATTATGCCATCAGAGAATTATATACTGTACATTAGCCTTATGGCATTGTCTTGCTACTATAATAAAGGGAATTCATTCAAAGTCAGTTCATACTTTATTTTTATTGAAATATAGTAAATTGGAGGGTGAGACTTGACATGAGCCACGAGGATAGTACCATGGCATGTGTACCGTAGTGGCATATTAATCCCTTCAGCACTAGGACGTTTTCTTAATTTAGTTTACCACCTTATGGTTTTATCTAGATATTGGGAGAGCTGTCATAGTGGCCATGCTTCTATACCGACCCTGCGAGAAGTTCCCCAGAGTTAAATAAAATCATATGAGGGTAACAAGTATGAAATATAAAAGACGCCCTCGTAGTTCAGGAGTTAGAACTAGAGAATGCTGGGATTGAGAGTCTTAGGCCTGTATTCAGTGGCACCCTGATGATGAGCCGCATTGTAGTTGTCTTTAGAGACTTCGCAGCACCTCTTAATTTGCGATTTTTTTGTTGCATAGTAATTCTTAATAATCTTGTATTTTATTCCTCTCCTTTTTAATAACGAAATAGCCTGTATATATACCTGTATATTATAGGCGAGAAATGTACTGGTCATATGCAGCGATAAAATGGTAAGGAAGAGATGCTGGGGAGTCTCCGTACTTCATTATCATACGGTCCATTTTGACTTTGTGTAGTGACATTCATCTTATTTCACAGAAAGGTTTCCACTGCATTTTTCATTTGCGTTAAGCTTGGGGTTCCATTGGCACCGCATGAATGTCACCGCTGGTGCTTACTTCATCACTGGGACACGAGCGTTTGCCACGGCGCCACGCTTACCATGTTGCATTATTACCGCGTCAGCACTATTTTTCGTACTTCCCTTGTCAGTCACGATTTCCACGTTACTATAGGAACGCAGACATCGAAGGCACGTCATCCCGCAACGTCACGTCACTGGAACATAATCATCATAGCCACGTTGTCACATACTTCTCATGTCAAAGTTCTTGCCAGTTCATTGTACTGCAGCGTCATAGCACTTGCCTCTCATAGCACTTGCCGCGTCACACTGTTCCACATCATAACACTATGTTACCATATATGCCACATCGTAACACTTGCCACGTCACCAGGCATCTCAGCACTGAAGTACTGTCCGGTGTTTCACTTGGCTTAGGCACTGCGCAAGTTCTCACAGCTTATAAACGGACTTGGCACTGCTAAATATCCGCTGATCCTACACAGGTACAGTATATATTTTCGATTACAACATATTTCAAAGATAGTATGGCAGTTTGGTAAGGAATGATAAAACTGTTATTATTGTGGTGTACAATAATGCTTTATATTGACATATTTGCGGCGTATGATCCAGTTTTTTAGGTTCACAAAAATAGCATCAGCAGATTTTTAGCCGTGTATTAACCGCTTTGAACTGTTTGTCAACGTATAGATCACAAAACACGAGGTATTATGTTCATGAGTACGATATACCAACGCTTCATTCTTTAGTTACCCTTGCTATATCTCTCTCTTAGGTAATATTTATATAAGTTCTGTACAGTAACGTCCATAACTATTTACATTACAAGTGTCCTGCTGTTTTAGTGAGTGAGACCAGCAGTTGAGGAGTACGGTACAGTTCATTCCAAATTAGTGTTATACTCAGCCACGATTCGCACCCTTCCACATTTGTCCTAACTCCTTCCGTCTAGCTTCATCACGTGTAACGGCAATTCTGATTTAGAATGGGTTACAGATACAGGTGACAGAGTTAGAGTGAGAGAGTATGGGAAAGTGCGGAAGGGTGTGGGTCATGATTGAGAGTAGCTCTGATTTGCATGGACCTTATTATAAGCCAAACGCGGCGCATCATAAATAGGTGTTGTCCGATTCTTTGATAATGGAGGTTTGGACTTCCTCCGCTGGGCTGTGCTTGTGGAGTGATTCTTGACTGGATTTCCTCGAAGACGACACCGATATGAAACTGCCTTGAGGGGACCTGAATGTGACGCGGACGGAATTCCTGTGGGGGACGGTGTTGCTGTCGGTTGCTTCCGTGCTACCGACAGCGTCTGCATTTTCGAATGTGGGTAGCGAAGAGGCTATATTGACAGCCGTACCGTTGCTGGGAAGCCCACCTGGGATCTCTACCCGACCCAGATTCTGTGCTGAAGTGTTGAAGAGATGCTGGTTAAAGTGTACCCGTGCCAACCTCTTACTGGCGCTCTCACCCGCCGCCGCCGTCGTACCTTGTCTGGCACCCATGGCCCAGTCAGGCACTCTGGCATCGACACTAGAGCGAGGGGTGGCACCTGCTGAGTGAACTTGCTTCTCCGACCAAAGGGAATATTTAGCTTCCCTGGGTACTGGCCTATACAGAGGCAGTGACCTGGTGCTTTGAGTGTCTACCTCCTTTTTGCTGGTGATCTCCAAGCTGCCACGGTGTGAGGAGAGCATGGCCTTCAGGGAGATCAGACTTAACTGGCTGCTCCTTCTCCGCATCGCTTTCAAGTCCTGACTGCTTTTACGGCCAGTGATGTTGTTGTTGTTGTTGTGGTTGGCCCCAGGGAGAAGCGGAGGTCCACTGGGGACGCTCTTGGGGTCCACGAAGTACGTGGTCATGCTGCCCTTTCCCTTAACGAATATCTCGCCCCGGCACTCCACGCTCCACCCAAGCTCCTCCAGTATTTTACCCACCTCAGCTGTTACCTGGGTTGTATACGATACAGATTAGCGTCTTTGTTCAGGTGAGTGAAAGAGCGAAGCTACAGTATAAGATAACCTCCTGTTTCTGACAGTCACCGGTGTAACAGTCGTGAGCACCTGCGTGTCACGGTACAGAAGGATTCAGCTGGGAGGTGTAAAAGTCAGATACGCTTCACTGTTAACATGAATTTTCCAGGTGACTCAGAAACAGGATTTGACCACACTTTCACAAAGATTATACTCTCAGACACCGTCTGGCATCATCAGTACCGTGCATTATTATCCATTAACTAATTTATTATGATTTTACCTACACACATAAATATTTAGTCCATCTATCTATCTCTATATGTATGCTTGTATATATATATATATATATATATACTGTATATCCATCCATCCATCATCTAATCCTACGTTGCCCCATGAGGAGCATAGGAGCCCGGGGCTAGGCAAGTTGGTCCTGGCATTTAAGATGAGAGTGACCAGCCTCACTCATCCCTGAGTGGCATTACGTGAGCAATAAACCCCAACCACCCCTTGGATATATACCTTCACCGGCTCAGTCCGATTGGAGCACTGTTATTACCCACTAAACCACCAGGCGCCAAAATTTGGTTATATAGTTACCACCCAGCGTAGTAAATGGTTTCCTTGTGTACAGGAAACCATTTGGCTTGTCATTCAGTGTAGAGTCACCCAAGGCAGAAGGAAGAGGAAAGAATGAAGGAAAGAAAGACACAAGAGGGAGGGTAAAGTCACCTGCAGGTAGAAGAAAGAGGAAAGAATGAAGGAAAGAAAGACAGAAGAGGATGGATGGAAAGAATGATGGAGGAGAGGAAAGGGCAGACACCCGAGAGCAGCACTACATCAAGTGAGTGGATGGTGAGTGCCCCCACCTACCACACAATATATATATATATATATCTATCTATATAGATATATATCTGTGTGTGTGTGTGTGTGTGTGTGTCTAGCGATATAGAGATATATATATATATATATATATATAGAAATATCTATATGTGTGTGTGTGTGTCCATACATACATACATAAACATGTATATATATATATATATATATATATATATATATATATATATATATGTGTGTGTGTGTGTGTGTGTGTGTACATACATACATACATAAACATGTATATATATATATATATATATATATATATATATATATATATATATATATATATACAATGTTTATGTATGTATGTATGTACACACACACACACACACACACACACACACACACACACACACACACACACACAAGCATGTAGTTGTACGCTTGTATGTATGTATGTATGATTGTAGGTATGAACACACACACACACACACACACACACACACACACACACACACACACACACACACACACACACACACACACACACACACACTCACCAGCATGTAGTTGTATTCACGTGTGCAGCCATGACCGAGCGACCAACCCGTTAATAGTGTTTACATAGCACTGGAAATAGTTCTGGCACGATAGATGTTACGAGTGCTTGACCGATTAATTTATTATCTTGAAATCTTTTACCCCCTCTGGCAGTGTATATAACATGGTTGTTGGTGCTGAAATAACTTAAATCTGGCCTAAGATACAGAATTTAATATTACAGTGGCTTTCGTCAAACTAATCTGATATACATTCTCCGGCGTGTTATTAAATTGTCTTTCATTGCTCTCTGTTATCCGTTCAAGAGTAGATGAATAATATAATCCAGAGATAAACTGAAGGTAACCTGAACCCCATAGCCATATGAAATAATTGACACACATATTGTTCTTTTACTCTTATAGTGTACGGTAAATTATAACCTGAGGAAGAGAGGAAAAAAAATAATACTGATTTTTTTTATAGACCATTATGTCTGTTCAAATGTTGTAGTTAGGTCCGAGTGACAGTTTTTCCTTGTAGACCTGGGTCGAACTTGAAGAGGCGGCTCTTTATTTTATTTTATTTATTTACTTGGTTATTTCATGTAATCAGCGGTCATCTACTTTTAATTATACAGGATTACGGTAGCCAGGTCCGGGGCCGTAACACTTCAGAGAGTAATATGGATCTTTTAAAGACAAATCAATCCTTAACCTTGATAAATGAGAAGACTGACGTGCATCAGATCCTCGTAGTCTGTGTAGTGGAGGTGAGACAGCAGCTACAGGGTGATTCACTACTCTGAAGCCTCCGGATGACGCCAGTATAGCTTATATTATTGAACGGAATTTAATGAAACTTTGCACATCAAACTTCTGTCTGTGCCAGTCGTATATTGCATTTAAGAAAATTACCAACATTTGAATTTAAGGAGACAGATACCGGAAATGAAATTCTGCTCTCATTAGTGACGCGCTGAGCTGGCATCAACTGCACTGGTCCTGTCAGTGATCATGCCATACTCGATAACGTATTTTTAATTCATATTCAACCCAGAAATTTTTTCTGGCTGTGGGGACATCTTACAAGAAAAGGATTACAATTTGGTTAGCCAAAAGGAAACATTATTAGGGAGAATGCAGCCATCCCAGATGATAAGTTGCACCGAAAACAGCTGATATGGAACACTGTTTGCTTATGTTTAAATGATGAATGAGACCACTTTCAGAACTTGGTGCAGCTGTGGATACATTGTATTGAAGTGGAGAAAATACGTTCCATATTTCTTTAAACTGATTCATTAATAACAAATATTATTCTGAGGCCTCAGAGTAGTGAATCCACCAGAAGTTATACTGATCTGATATGACAGTTAACTCTAGGTCCTATAATGTTAAGTACCACTCAGATTAGCAGTAGGACGAGTGTCATAGATCTGCAGTATGAGGAAACTAGCGTGTATCTTGTTCTTGGCTCATGTACCCTAAAAATACTCAAATTTCACTGTCATGAAGGAAGTCCTCTCACCAACATGATACTGTAGAACTAATGTGTATCTTTTCTGGCTAGTCTCTGTAGATGTTATTATTGTCATTCGAAGAGAGCTTTTTATATGAGATTCAACCCTGTCACTATGAGACATCATTCCAACTCTGACTAAAATCTTCCGGCGCTAGAAGAGTAGAAAAAAAAAATCATCATAATAGTACAGGAGTGAAGAGACCACCACCACCACCACCACCACCTGCTGAAAATAATATTGCTGTTACTGACGTGTATCTTGTTCTCCTGCCCGGTGTAGTCCATCCTGGAGGCGACGTTGACGGTGTTACCCCAGATGTCGTACATGGGTTTGTGTTGCCCCACCACACCGGCAATCACAGGGCCTACGTCGATACCTGGGAGCAGTTTTGAGACTTCAGCGTTTGGCGTTTACTGGATATCTAGGTCAGTTTAGAAGCTTTAATATTTATTGGAAGAGTTGAGAGGTAGGATGGGACTGGAGTGTATTGGTGTTGTGATGAGGAGAGGTAGATTGAGGTGGTTTGGACATGTGGAGAGGATGGGGGATGATAATTGGGTGAGGATGGTGAGAAGTGTTAATATTGGGGGTGGGGTTATGAGGGGTAGACCGAGAAAGACATGGGACGAGGTCATTAAGTGTGACCTTAGGGTTAAGGGACTGAACAGGGAGGCTGCAATGGATCGTGCAGCGTGGAGAGCCGTCATTAGGTGACCAAGGCCGACACATGCAAGCATGTTGGAGCCTTTAAAAACGAAAACGATCTGGGTCAGGTTCGAAGCTTAAGTGTTTATTGGATATTTGGAGCTGTTGAGAGACTTCAGGAGGATATATGTGTGGGTAGTTCTGATTCTGTAGTGTTTACTGGATGTGTATGGGCAACTGTAAGGCCTTTAGTGTTCATGAGATACAACGGATTGATTAGAAGCTTCAGAGTCTATTTCCCTCCGGCTCCTTCCCGTTTCCGACTTTCTGCCCCCCCCTCCCCCCGTCTCTTCTCCCACACTTGGACTTACCTACTCTGAGCTTAAGGTCCATTAAGTCCTTCCTATTACTCAGTCTCACCTCCTCTTCCCCTATCGATATCTTCCTTCCATCGTCTTCCGTTCCCTCTTTTTATTTCCCCCCCTCTTTCCCCCTCACCATCGACTTATCGTTTCCCCTCTTTTCCCCCTCTGATTCGCCTACTCTGAACCTGAAACCTTGTAAGCCCTCCTGATTCAACTTGGCCTACTCTCCCTCCCCCTGCTTCACTTAGTTCTCTTTCCCCTTCCGATTCCCATCTCCATCTACTCCCCCATCGCAGGACTCACCAACTCTAACTGTAAAGCCATAAGTCCTCTGGATATCTTTGACCTAGCGTCTCCCTCCCCCTCCCACATTGACTCCATCTCCTCGGACTGTTAACCACTTTCCTCTCCCCTTCTACCCCATCGCCATTTCACCCTTTCATTCCTACCCCCCCCCCAGCACTTCCCTCTTTCCTTCCTTTCCCCCACCACTTCCCCTTTCCCCCCATATTCCCCACTACTTCACATTCCCCTCATATCCCCGACCACTTCCCCTTACCCACCTACCCTCGTCACTTTCCCCTTCTTTCCTGCTCCCACTCCTTCTCCCTCCTTCCATACCCCTTCCACTTCCCGCTCCCCTTGTACCCCCTACTGCTATCCACTCTCTCGTATTCCTAACACTTCCCCCTTCCCTCATATTCCCCACCAGTTCTCCCTTCCTTTAAACCTCCTGCCACTTCCCCTCCCTTCATACTCCCACCACTTCCCCCTCCCTTCATCCGCCCACCATTTCCCCCTCCCTTCATACCCCCACCACTGCCCTCTTTCCTCTTAACTTCTGTCCCCTCCTACTTTCCACCACTTCCTCCTCCCACACCCCTGGACTCACCCACTCTAAGCTTGAAGTCCTGCAAGTCCTCCTGGTTAATGGCGTGAAGCTTCTCCATCATGGCAACCGCGAACTTGGCCAGGGTGGCAACGTTTTCCTGCTTGTCCCGTTCCTCGAAGTTGGACTCATCGCTGTACCGTCGCCCCGGCTGGAGTCCGCAAGCCGCCATGTATGTGCTGCCCACCACCTTGATCTTCTCCACCGTCAGGAATTGTGGGCTGTAGGTCAGCTATGGCGTGGAATAGAGAGGGAATGTGAGAGGAGAGAGAGAGAGAGAGAGAGAGAGAGAGAGAGAGATGCATAAGGGGAAAAGTGAGGAAGGCTGAGAGTTAAAAGTGAGACAGAGGTTAGAAGGGGTGATCAGAAAGATAGTGAATATCTTAGGTTCAGAGGACTTTGCCTGAGAGATAATCAGTCATTTTCATTAAGATGCATTCAACTACACAGCCCAATTCCAACCGATGAAAAGTCAGTGGATAAGGTAAAATTTAAAAGTTGTAATTTGCACACAATATTAGCAATGAATGAAGGGAAGGAAGGAGGAAAAAAGAAGAAAGGAAGGGAGAAGGAAAAAAAGAAGAAAGGACGGGAGGAGGAAAAAAAAAACAGCGTACTGAAGAAAGGAAGCAAGAAAAGAAAGTTAAGACTGAAATATAAATGAATGAAACAAGAATGATAGTAATTAACAGTTCACACCGGCAGTGATATTTTAGAAAATGTTGTTTCACCCCATAGCTTCAAATAATACATACCACAAAGAGGTAATTTCTACGCGAGATTAAATGTAGGTAACTAAATAGCTTCCTTCAGCTGACTACACTAAAATTCACCATTTATGAAACAGTTTGGACTTATTACTGGCGGCATTTCGATTTCTTCACATAGGACATCCTTTAGAAAATAATCTGGTTTGTCAATGCACATACTCGTTGTGTTTAGTCATCCTGTGTGTGTGTGTGTGTGTGTGTGTGTGTGTGTGTGTGTGTGTGTGTGTGTGTGGACATATCCGACACAGATCTCATTTGCGTTCATCCGTTATACTTTCATTTGCTGTCAGTTTGATTATATAATTACCTTCCATGTTCATCACTAGTAACATTCAGTCTAGACAAGAGGAAACAACAGATGAGCTTCTGATTAACATATGGCGATATTTCTATGCTTTACTCGTTTGGCCATGTAACTCATTTTTCCTCGGGTATGCAAAATATCGAATTTGACATAAAGAAGTGCAGTATATGTCAAAGAAACCTGCTTCACTTTCACCTCCTTCTATTACCAGATTGACGTGTAAAAGAACGATTAGCACGAATTAGACATTTAACAAGAATATGATTTGCTTGTGTGGTGGTAATTACTTAAAAAAAAAAAAAAGAAAAAAAAAAAAGAGGTCAGTCAGATGTCATTTGATCTGTAGTGTTCGAACAAGAGAAAACTGGTTATGGATCTCGTATGAACCCTGCTTTGACTTTCACTCTGATTCTACTAACTCTCTTTCCAGTCACATTTATTTTAACCCGAATCATAGCATCTCTCTCATTATTACTTTCATCTTACATCCACTCAGACTTTCATTCTCATTTTCGGCTAACTCCTACATTCCACCTTTCACCATACTGCCGTACACCTTCACTCATTTCACCTTGTCTGCTCACACCTTCACTCTTACTACACCTTCACTCTCACAACATACACGCACGCACACCTTCACTTTAACTCTCACCAGGCCCATTCACACCAACACGCTCACTTTCACTTTATACCCGTTTATTCCTGTCATCTTAACTTTCGCTTCACACTTACCTGCACTTCTGTAGCCCCACTTCCTCTTCATGCCCAACTAATTCCTTGTCGTTTATTGTAACTTTCACTTCGCAGTTTCTCTTTCTCATTTCCATCTCATACCTTCGTCTGCTTGCTTAAACCTACTCGCAAATACCCTCCCACTCGCATCGCACACTCTTATCTCCACCCACCCACTCATCTTTACACCCTCTATATTGCTTATTCCAACCCCACCCTAAAGCTCCATACCCTGACATTCACCTAACCACCCATTTTATCATCCACCTTACTTTTACTCATCCTCCCTACTTACACATCTTGTCTTCCTCCATCACTTTTGTCCAGTCTTGTTCCTCATCCTTTCGCCCAAGCACTTATCCATCTCATCCTTACTCTCACTTTCTCCATCTTCACTCTCGTCTACCCTGCCTTCATACTCACGCACACTATTATACATTCATT